>NC_135229.1:7233839-7431339 GCF_052324685.1 Brachyhypopomus gauderio
TTTGGTTTCCGTTGCGCACCTCAGAGCGGCGCGCCTTGGAGGGGGGTTCTGTCATGTGTTCCTGTCTCCCCCCCTTGTCAGTCTTGACTTTTGTTTTGTTCTCTGTTTGCGTGTCTTTTATTTTGACATTTCCTAGTTGTCTCTGGTTTCACACCCCTGCCATGTTCCCTGCCCCTCGTTATCACCTTCAGGTGTGTCTTGTTGTGTCCCTTGTTTAGTTGCTGTATTTAAGTCCTGTGTTTGGTCCTGGTTGGTGTGGGTTATTGAATGTTGTAGTTGTATATCAGTAGTAAGTTGTGAGAGATATGTTCTGGTTGTAAGTTCTGGTTTGTTGTTTATGATTTTTTGTTGTACACACGTGGACAAAATTGTTGGTACCCCTTGGTTAATGACAGAAAAACCCACAATGGTAACAGAAATAACTTTAATCTGATAAAAGTAACAATAAATAAAAATTCTATGAAAATGTACAAATGAAAGTCAGACATTGCTTTTCAACCATGCTTTAACAGAATGATTTAAAAAAATAAACTCATGAAACAGGCCTGGACAGAAATGATGGTACCCTTAACTTAATATTTTGTTGCACAACCTTTTGAGGCAATCACTGCAATCAAACGATTCCTGTATCTGTCAGTGAGACTTCTGCACCTCTCAGCAGGTATTTTGGCCCACTCTTCATGTGCAAATTGCTCCAGCTGTCTCAGGTTTGAAGGGTGCCTTTTCCAGACGGCATGTTTCAGCTCCTTCCAAAGATGCTCAATAGGATTTAGGTCAGGGCTCATAGAAGGCCACTTCAGAATAGTCCAGTGTTTTCCTCTTAGCCATTCTTGAGTGTTTTTAGATGTGTGTTTTGGGTCATTATCCTGTTGTAAGACCCACGACCTAAGACTGAGACCAAGCTTTCTGACACTGGGCAGCACATTTCTCTCTAGAATCCCTTGATAGTCTTGAGATTTCATTATACCCTGCACAGATTCAAGACACCCTGTGCCAGATGCAGCAAAGCAGCCCCAGAACATAACAGAGCCTCCTCCATGTTTCACAGTAGGGACAGTGTTCTTTTCTTCATATGCTTCATTTTTCCATCTGTGAACATAGAGCTGATGTGCCTTGCCAAAAAGTTCAATTTTTGTCTCATCTGTCCATAGGACATTCTCCCAGAAGCTTTGTGGCTTGTCAACATGAAGTTTGGCAAATTCCAGTCTGGCTTTTTTATGTTTTGTTGTCAACAATGGTGTCCTCCTTGGTCGTCTCCCATGAAGGCCACTTTGGCTCAAACATCGACGGATAGTTCGATCTGAGACTGATGTTCCTTGAGCTTGAAGTTCACCTTGAATCTCTTTAGATGTTTTTCTTGACTCTTTTGTTACCATTCGTGTTATCCATCTCTTTGATTTGTCATCAATTTTCCTCCTGCGTCCACGTCCAGGGAGGTTGGCTACAATCCCATGGATCTTAAATTTCTGAATCACATGTGCAACTGTAGTCACAGGAACATCAAGCTGCTTGGAGATGGTCTTATAAACTTTACCTTTAACATGCTTGTCTATTATTTTCTTTCTAATGTCCTGAGACAGCTTTTTTCTTTGCTTCCTCTGGTTCATGTTGAGTGTGGTACACACCTTGTCACCAAACAGCACAGTGACTACCTGTAGCCCTATATATAGGCCCACTGACTGATTACAATATTGTAGACACCTGTGATACTAATTAGTGAACACACCTTGATTTAACATGTCCATTTGGTCACATTATTTTCAGGGGTACCATCATTTCTGTCCAGGCCTGTTTCATGAGTTTGTTTTTTTAAATAATTCTGTTAAAGCATGGTTGAAAAGCAATGTCTGACTTTCATTTGTACATTTTCATAGAACTTTTATTTATTATTACTTTTATCAGATTAAAGTTATTTCTGTTACCATTGTGGGTTTTTCTGTCATTAACCAAGGGGTACCAACAATTTTGTCCACGTGTGTACATGCTCTTTGTTTAGTTGTTCTTGTCACCTCAGGTCTTTGTAATAGTATGTGTTTTTGTGTTAGTTCCTTTGATTAAAACTCCATATCTGCATACGCGTCCCACCTGCTCAGCTCTGTTCGTTACAGAATAACCCACCGTCATCATGGACGCAGCAGACACTGCAGTTAGGCCGGTGCCTACCCTACCTCCTCCTAAGGATGTGGAGGAGTATGTATCGCAACTGGATTATTTGCAATCCTGTCTCGCCCTGGACACTACGGGTAGGCCTCTTGCACTACCCTCATTAACTCACTGCCCGGACATGTTTGATGGGGAAGGGACTTCGGTTGATGGCTTTGTCCTACAGAGCAAGGCCTACGTCCAGTTTTTAACATGCCCTCAGCCACCAGACATGGTTCTTGTGCTGTTTTTGAGGACGAGACTAGTGGGTAAGGCGCTGGAGTGGGCGAACATCATCCTTACACACAGAACCGAGGAAGCCTGGACAGTGGAGGGCTTTTTCAAGCTTCTACAGACCAGGTTCTCAGATGTTGCCTCCCGATCTTTCTGCAAGTCTGAGATGGACAGCGATACCACACGCCCTCCTGGAGGAGTCTACACCACCAGTATGGCGAACTGTCCCAAGACTTTTTGGGGGGGCGCTGGGAGCCTGTGCGTCAGGTCCTCACGTCTCCTCAGTCCAACCCCACTGACGATGAGGGGATGAGAGGACTGAGGAGTGGCGCAGGGGCAATCCTGTCTTCCCCAGACCCGCAGCCAGCGGCCACGGCGCCTCCAGACCCGCAGCCAGCGGCCACGGCGCCTCCAGACCCGCAGCCAGCGGCCACGGCGCCTCCAGACCCGCAGCCAGCGGCCACGGCGCCTCCAGACCCGCGGCCACGGCGCCTCCAGACCCGCGGCCACGGCGCCTCCAGACCCGCGGCCACGGCGCCTCCAGACCCGCAGCCGGAGGCCCAGGAGAGGCCTGCACCCGCGCCGGAGGCCCAGGAGGGGCCTGCACCCACGCCACCTGTTCCCGCGACCCGGAAGGGGTCACTGCCGCCTGTTCCCGCGACCCGGAAGGGGTCACTGCCGCCTGTTCCCGCGACCCGGAAGGGGTCACTGCCGCCTGTTCCCGCGACCCGGATGGGGTCACTGCCGCCTGTTCCCGCGACCCGGATGGGGTCACTGCCTGCCGACGTTCACGAGGGCCGCCTGGGGCCTGCCGACGTTCACGAGGGCCGCCTGGGGCCTGCCGACGTTCACGAGGGCCGCCTGGGGCCTGCCGACGTTCACGAGGGCCGCCTGGGGCCTGCCGACGTTCACGAGGGCCGCCTGGGGCCTGCCGACATTCATGAGGCCCGCCTGGGGCCTGCTTCTGTTTCTTGTGCCCTCACAGGGCCCGCAGTGACGATTCCACCCACCTGTGGGCCCAATGTTGACATTGCTTTTGCTCCCCCTAGTGTTGGTTCCCCATCTGTGCCTGTGTCCCCGTTTTTGCCCTGTTCTGTGCCTGGTTTTGTTTTGTTCCCTGTCTCTGTGCGTGATGTTGTCATTGTTCGTGTGCCCGTTTCTGTCTCCGGTGTTGTTGTTTCCGTCCCTGTGCCCGTGTATGTTCCTCGAGTTATCACCCATTTTGTTCCTGTCCATGTGTCTGTAGTCCAAAGTATTTTTGCCTCTGTCGCTGCCTCGTTCCCTGTTCCCCGTTCCGATCCTGTTTCTGTTGCTTGCCCTAGCCCTGTCCAGTCTCCCGATGTCCCGTTTGCCTGTCCCCCTCAGCCTGTTTCAGCCCCTGTGTTTGTGTTCCCTGAACCTTTGTCCTCTGTGCCTTCTTTTACCCCTAGGTCCTCTGTTTCTGGTGTGTTCTCCTCAGTGCCTTCGCCCCTGTTCCCTGCGTGTCTGTCGTCTCCTGCTCTCGGTTTGGTTCCTCCTGTCTGTGCTTGATGTTGGGGTTTTTTTGGTTTGGTTTCCGTTGCGCACCTCAGAGCGGCGCGCCTTGGAGGGGGGTTCTGTCATGTGTTCCTGTCTCCCCCCCTTGTCAGTCTTGACTTTTGTTTTGTTCTCTGTTTGCGTGTCTTTTATTTTGACATTTCCTAGTTGTCTCTGGTTTCACACCCCTGCCATGTTCCCTGCCCCTCGTTATCACCTTCAGGTGTGTCTTGTTGTGTCCCTTGTTTAGTTGCTGTATTTAAGTCCTGTGTTTGGTCCTGGTTGGTGTGGGTTATTGAATGTTGTAGTTGTATATCAGTAGTAAGTTGTGAGAGATATGTTCTGGTTGTAAGTTCTGGTTTGTTGTTTATGATTTTTTGTTGTACATGCTCTTTGTTTAGTTGTTCTTGTCACCTCAGGTCTTTGTAATAGTATGTGTTTTTGTGTTAGTTCCTTTGATTAAAACTCCATATCTGCATACGCGTCCCACCTGCTCAGCTCTGTTCGTTACAGAATAACCCACCGTCATCATGGACGCAGCAGACACTGCAGTTAGGCCGGTGCCTACCCTACCTCCTCCTAAGGATGTGGAGGAGTATGTATCGCAACTGGATTATTTGCAATCCTGTCTCGCCCTGGACACTACGGGTAGGCCTCTTGCACTACCCTCATTAACTCACTGCCCGGACATGTTTGATGGGGAAGGGACTTCGGTTGATGGCTTTGTCCTACAGAGCAAGGCCTACGTCCAGTTTTTAACATGCCCTCAGCCACCAGACATGGTTCTTGTGCTGTTTTTGAGGACGAGACTAGTGGGTAAGGCGCTGGAGTGGGCGAACATCATCCTTACACACAGAACCGAGGAAGCCTGGACAGTGGAGGGCTTTTTCAAGCTTCTACAGACCAGGTTCTCAGATGTTGCCTCCCGATCTTTCTGCAAGTCTGAGATGGACAGCGATACCACACGCCCTCCTGGAGGAGTCTACACCACCAGTATGGCGAACTGTCCCAAGACTTTTTGGGGGGGCGCTGGGAGCCTGTGCGTCAGGTCCTCACGTCTCCTCAGTCCAACCCCACTGACGATGAGGGGATGAGAGGACTGAGGAGTGGCGCAGGGGCAATCCTGTCTTCCCCAGACCCGCAGCCAGCGGCCACGGCGCCTCCAGACCCGCAGCCAGCGGCCACGGCGCCTCCAGACCCGCAGCCAGCGGCCACGGCGCCTCCAGACCCGCGGCCACGGCGCCTCCAGACCCGCGGCCACGGCGCCTCCAGACCCGCGGCCACGGCGCCTCCAGACCCGCAGCCGGAGGCCCAGGAGAGGCCTGCACCCGCGCCGGAGGCCCAGGAAGGGCCTGCACCCATGCCACCTGTTCCCGCGACCCGGAAGGGGTCACTGCCGCCTGTTCCCGCGACCCGGAAGGGGTCACTGCCGCCTGTTCCCGCGACCCGGAAGGGGTCACTGCCGCCTGTTCCCGCGACCCGGATGGGGTCACTGCCTCCTGTTCCCGCGACCCGGATGGGGTCACTGCCTGCCGACGTTCACGAGGGCCGCCTGGGGCCTGCCGACGTTCACGAGGGCCGCCTGGGGCCTGCCGACGTTCACGAGGGCCGCCTGGGGCCTGCCGACGTTCACGAGGGCCGCCTGGGGCCTGCCGACGTTCACGAGGGCCGCCTGGGGCCTGCCGACATTCACGAGGCCCGTCTGGGGCCTGCTTCTGTTTCTTGTGCCCTCACAGGGCCCGCAGTGACGATTCCACCCACCTGTGGGCCCAATGTTGACATTGCTTTTGCTCCCCCTAGTGTTGGTTCCCCATCTGTGCCTGTGTCCCCGTTTTTGCCCTGTTCTGTGCCTGGTTTTGTTTTGTTCCCTGTCTCTGTGCGTGATGTTGTCATTGTTCGTGTGCCCGTTTCTGTCTCCGGTGTTGTTGTTTCCGTCCCTGTGCCCGTGTATGTTCCTCGAGTTATCACCCATTTTGTTCCTGTCCATGTGTCTGTAGTCCAAAGTATTTTTGCCTCTGTCGCTGCCTCGTTCCCTGTTCCCCGTTCCGATCCTGTTTCTGTTGCTTGCCCTAGCCCTGTCCAGTCTCCCGATGTCCCGTTTGCCTGTCCCCCTCAGCCTGTTTCAGCCCCTGTGTTTGTGTTCCCTGAACCTTTGTCCTCTGTGCCTTCTTTTACCCCTAGGTCCTCTGTTTCTGGTGTGTTCTCCTCAGTGCCTTCGCCCCTGTTCCCTGCGTGTCTGTCGTCTCCTGCTCTCGGTTTGGTTCCTCCTGTCTGTGCTTGATGTTGGGGTTTTTTTGGTTTGGTTTCCGTTGCGCACCTCAGAGCGGCGCGCCTTGGAGGGGGGTTCTGTCATGTGTTCCTGTCTCCCCCCCTTGTCAGTCTTGACTTTTGTTTTGTTCTCTGTTTGCGTGTCTTTTATTTTGACATTTCCTAGTTGTCTCTGGTTTCACACCCCTGCCATGTTCCCTGCCCCTCGTTATCACCTTCAGGTGTGTCTTGTTGTGTCCCTTGTTTAGTTGCTGTATTTAAGTCCTGTGTTTGGTCCTGGTTGGTGTGGGTTATTGAATGTTGTAGTTGTATATCAGTAGTAAGTTGTGAGAGATATGTTCTGGTTGTAAGTTCTGGTTTGTTGTTTATGATTTTTTGTTGTACACACGTGGACAAAATTGTTGGTACCCCTTGGTTAATGACAGAAAAACCCACAATGGTAACAGAAATAACTTTAATCTGATAAAAGTAACAATAAATAAAAATTCTATGAAAATGTACAAATGAAAGTCAGACATTGCTTTTCAACCATGCTTTAACAGAATGATTTAAAAAAATAAACTCATGAAACAGGCCTGGACAGAAATGATGGTACCCTTAACTTAATATTTTGTTGCACAACCTTTTGAGGCAATCACTGCAATCAAACGATTCCTGTATCTGTCAGTGAGACTTCTGCACCTCTCAGCAGGTATTTTGGCCCACTCTTCATGTGCAAATTGCTCCAGCTGTCTCAGGTTTGAAGGGTGCCTTTTCCAGACGGCATGTTTCAGCTCCTTCCAAAGATGCTCAATAGGATTTAGGTCAGGGCTCATAGAAGGCCACTTCAGAATAGTCCAGTGTTTTCCTCTTAGCCATTCTTGAGTGTTTTTAGATGTGTGTTTTGGGTCATTATCCTGTTGTAAGACCCACGACCTAAGACTGAGACCAAGCTTTCTGACACTGGGCAGCACATTTCTCTCTAGAATCCCTTGATAGTCTTGAGATTTCATTATACCCTGCACAGATTCAAGACACCCTGTGCCAGATGCAGCAAAGCAGCCCCAGAACATAACAGAGCCTCCTCCATGTTTCACAGTAGGGACAGTGTTCTTTTCTTCATATGCTTCATTTTTCCATCTGTGAACATAGAGCTGATGTGCCTTGCCAAAAAGTTCAATTTTTGTCTCATCTGTCCATAGGACATTCTCCCAGAAGCTTTGTGGCTTGTCAACATGAAGTTTGGCAAATTCCAGTCTGGCTTTTTTATGTTTTGTTGTCAACAATGGTGTCCTCCTTGGTCGTCTCCCATGAAGGCCACTTTGGCTCAAACATCGACGGATAGTTCGATCTGAGACTGATGTTCCTTGAGCTTGAAGTTCACCTTGAATCTCTTTAGATGTTTTTCTTGACTCTTTTGTTACCATTCGTGTTATCCATCTCTTTGATTTGTCATCAATTTTCCTCCTGCGTCCACGTCCAGGGAGGTTGGCTACAATCCCATGGATCTTAAATTTCTGAATCACATGTGCAACTGTAGTCACAGGAACATCAAGCTGCTTGGAGATGGTCTTATAAACTTTACCTTTAACATGCTTGTCTATTATTTTCTTTCTAATGTCCTGAGACAGCTTTTTTCTTTGCTTCCTCTGGTTCATGTTGAGTGTGGTACACACCTTGTCACCAAACAGCACAGTGACTACCTGTAGCCCTATATATAGGCCCACTGACTGATTACAATATTGTAGACACCTGTGATACTAATTAGTGAACACACCTTGATTTAACATGTCCATTTGGTCACATTATTTTCAGGGGTACCATCATTTCTGTCCAGGCCTGTTTCATGAGTTTGTTTTTTTAAATAATTCTGTTAAAGCATGGTTGAAAAGCAATGTCTGACTTTCATTTGTACATTTTCATAGAACTTTTATTTATTATTACTTTTATCAGATTAAAGTTATTTCTGTTACCATTGTGGGTTTTTCTGTCATTAACCAAGGGGTACCAACAATTTTGTCCACGTGTGTACATGCTCTTTGTTTAGTTGTTCTTGTCACCTCAGGTCTTTGTAATAGTATGTGTTTTTGTGTTAGTTCCTTTGATTAAAACTCCATATCTGCATACGCGTCCCACCTGCTCAGCTCTGTTCGTTACAGAATAACCCACCGTCATCATGGACGCAGCAGACACTGCAGTTAGGCCGGTGCCTACCCTACCTCCTCCTAAGGATGTGGAGGAGTATGTATCGCAACTGGATTATTTGCAATCCTGTCTCGCCCTGGACACTACGGGTAGGCCTCTTGCACTACCCTCATTAACTCACTGCCCGGACATGTTTGATGGGGAAGGGACTTCGGTTGATGGCTTTGTCCTACAGAGCAAGGCCTACGTCCAGTTTTTAACATGCCCTCAGCCACCAGACATGGTTCTTGTGCTGTTTTTGAGGACGAGACTAGTGGGTAAGGCGCTGGAGTGGGCGAACATCATCCTTACACACAGAACCGAGGAAGCCTGGACAGTGGAGGGCTTTTTCAAGCTTCTACAGACCAGGTTCTCAGATGTTGCCTCCCGATCTTTCTGCAAGTCTGAGATGGACAGCGATACCACACGCCCTCCTGGAGGAGTCTACACCACCAGTATGGCGAACTGTCCCAAGACTTTTTGGGGGGGCGCTGGGAGCCTGTGCGTCAGGTCCTCACGTCTCCTCAGTCCAACCCCACTGACGATGAGGGGATGAGAGGACTGAGGAGTGGCGCAGGGGCAATCCTGTCTTCCCCAGACCCGCAGCCAGCGGCCACGGCGCCTCCAGACCCGCAGCCAGCGGCCACGGCGCCTCCAGACCCGCAGCCAGCGGCCACGGCGCCTCCAGACCCGCGGCCACGGCGCCTCCAGACCCGCGGCCACGGCGCCTCCAGACCCGCGGCCACGGCGCCTCCAGACCCGCAGCCGGAGGCCCAGGAGAGGCCTGCACCCGCGCCGGAGGCCCAGGAGGGGCCTGCACCCACGCCACCTGTTCCCGCGACCCGGAAGGGGTCACTGCCGCCTGTTCCCGCGACCCGGAAGGGGTCACTGCCGCCTGTTCCCGCGACCCGGAAGGGGTCACTGCCGCCTGTTCCCGCGACCCGGATGGGGTCACTGCCGCCTGTTCCCGCGACCCGGATGGGGTCACTGCCTGCCGACGTTCACGAGGGCCGCCTGGGGCCTGCCGACGTTCACGAGGGCCGCCTGGGGCCTGCCGACGTTCACGAGGGCCGCCTGGGGCCTGCCGACGTTCACGAGGGCCGCCTGGGGCCTGCCGACGTTCACGAGGGCCGCCTGGGGCCTGCCGACATTCATGAGGCCCGCCTGGGGCCTGCTTCTGTTTCTTGTGCCCTCACAGGGCCCGCAGTGACGATTCCACCCACCTGTGGGCCCAATGTTGACATTGCTTTTGCTCCCCCTAGTGTTGGTTCCCCATCTGTGCCTGTGTCCCCGTTTTTGCCCTGTTCTGTGCCTGGTTTTGTTTTGTTCCCTGTCTCTGTGCGTGATGTTGTCATTGTTCGTGTGCCCGTTTCTGTCTCCGGTGTTGTTGTTTCCGTCCCTGTGCCCGTGTATGTTCCTCGAGTTATCACCCATTTTGTTCCTGTCCATGTGTCTGTAGTCCAAAGTATTTTTGCCTCTGTCGCTGCCTCGTTCCCTGTTCCCCGTTCCGATCCTGTTTCTGTTGCTTGCCCTAGCCCTGTCCAGTCTCCCGATGTCCCGTTTGCCTGTCCCCCTCAGCCTGTTTCAGCCCCTGTGTTTGTGTTCCCTGAACCTTTGTCCTCTGTGCCTTCTTTTACCCCTAGGTCCTCTGTTTCTGGTGTGTTCTCCTCAGTGCCTTCGCCCCTGTTCCCTGCGTGTCTGTCGTCTCCTGCTCTCGGTTTGGTTCCTCCTGTCTGTGCTTGATGTTGGGGTTTTTTTGGTTTGGTTTCCGTTGCGCACCTCAGAGCGGCGCGCCTTGGAGGGGGGTTCTGTCATGTGTTCCTGTCTCCCCCCCTTGTCAGTCTTGACTTTTGTTTTGTTCTCTGTTTGCGTGTCTTTTATTTTGACATTTCCTAGTTGTCTCTGGTTTCACACCCCTGCCATGTTCCCTGCCCCTCGTTATCACCTTCAGGTGTGTCTTGTTGTGTCCCTTGTTTAGTTGCTGTATTTAAGTCCTGTGTTTGGTCCTGGTTGGTGTGGGTTATTGAATGTTGTAGTTGTATATCAGTAGTAAGTTGTGAGAGATATGTTCTGGTTGTAAGTTCTGGTTTGTTGTTTATGATTTTTTGTTGTACATGCTCTTTGTTTAGTTGTTCTTGTCACCTCAGGTCTTTGTAATAGTATGTGTTTTTGTGTTAGTTCCTTTGATTAAAACTCCATATCTGCATACGCGTCCCACCTGCTCAGCTCTGTTCGTTACAGAATAACCCACCGTCATCATGGACGCAGCAGACACTGCAGTTAGGCCGGTGCCTACCCTACCTCCTCCTAAGGATGTGGAGGAGTATGTATCGCAACTGGATTATTTGCAATCCTGTCTCGCCCTGGACACTACGGGTAGGCCTCTTGCACTACCCTCATTAACTCACTGCCCGGACATGTTTGATGGGGAAGGGACTTCGGTTGATGGCTTTGTCCTACAGAGCAAGGCCTACGTCCAGTTTTTAACATGCCCTCAGCCACCAGACATGGTTCTTGTGCTGTTTTTGAGGACGAGACTAGTGGGTAAGGCGCTGGAGTGGGCGAACATCATCCTTACACACAGAACCGAGGAAGCCTGGACAGTGGAGGGCTTTTTCAAGCTTCTACAGACCAGGTTCTCAGATGTTGCCTCCCGATCTTTCTGCAAGTCTGAGATGGACAGCGATACCACACGCCCTCCTGGAGGAGTCTACACCACCAGTATGGCGAACTGTCCCAAGACTTTTTGGGGGGGCGCTGGGAGCCTGTGCGTCAGGTCCTCACGTCTCCTCAGTCCAACCCCACTGACGATGAGGGGATGAGAGGACTGAGGAGTGGCGCAGGGGCAATCCTGTCTTCCCCAGACCCGCAGCCAGCGGCCACGGCGCCTCCAGACCCGCAGCCAGCGGCCACGGCGCCTCCAGACCCGCAGCCAGCGGCCACGGCGCCTCCAGACCCGCGGCCACGGCGCCTCCAGACCCGCGGCCACGGCGCCTCCAGACCCGCGGCCACGGCGCCTCCAGACCCGCAGCCGGAGGCCCAGGAGAGGCCTGCACCCGCGCCGGAGGCCCAGGAAGGGCCTGCACCCATGCCACCTGTTCCCGCGACCCGGAAGGGGTCACTGCCGCCTGTTCCCGCGACCCGGAAGGGGTCACTGCCGCCTGTTCCCGCGACCCGGAAGGGGTCACTGCCGCCTGTTCCCGCGACCCGGATGGGGTCACTGCCTCCTGTTCCCGCGACCCGGATGGGGTCACTGCCTGCCGACGTTCACGAGGGCCGCCTGGGGCCTGCCGACGTTCACGAGGGCCGCCTGGGGCCTGCCGACGTTCACGAGGGCCGCCTGGGGCCTGCCGACGTTCACGAGGGCCGCCTGGGGCCTGCCGACGTTCACGAGGGCCGCCTGGGGCCTGCCGACATTCACGAGGCCCGTCTGGGGCCTGCTTCTGTTTCTTGTGCCCTCACAGGGCCCGCAGTGACGATTCCACCCACCTGTGGGCCCAATGTTGACATTGCTTTTGCTCCCCCTAGTGTTGGTTCCCCATCTGTGCCTGTGTCCCCGTTTTTGCCCTGTTCTGTGCCTGGTTTTGTTTTGTTCCCTGTCTCTGTGCGTGATGTTGTCATTGTTCGTGTGCCCGTTTCTGTCTCCGGTGTTGTTGTTTCCGTCCCTGTGCCCGTGTATGTTCCTCGAGTTATCACCCATTTTGTTCCTGTCCATGTGTCTGTAGTCCAAAGTATTTTTGCCTCTGTCGCTGCCTCGTTCCCTGTTCCCCGTTCCGATCCTGTTTCTGTTGCTTGCCCTAGCCCTGTCCAGTCTCCCGATGTCCCGTTTGCCTGTCCCCCTCAGCCTGTTTCAGCCCCTGTGTTTGTGTTCCCTGAACCTTTGTCCTCTGTGCCTTCTTTTACCCCTAGGTCCTCTGTTTCTGGTGTGTTCTCCTCAGTGCCTTCGCCCCTGTTCCCTGCGTGTCTGTCGTCTCCTGCTCTCGGTTTGGTTCCTCCTGTCTGTGCTTGATGTTGGGGTTTTTTTGGTTTGGTTTCCGTTGCGCACCTCAGAGCGGCGCGCCTTGGAGGGGGGTTCTGTCATGTGTTCCTGTCTCCCCCCCTTGTCAGTCTTGACTTTTGTTTTGTTCTCTGTTTGCGTGTCTTTTATTTTGACATTTCCTAGTTGTCTCTGGTTTCACACCCCTGCCATGTTCCCTGCCCCTCGTTATCACCTTCAGGTGTGTCTTGTTGTGTCCCTTGTTTAGTTGCTGTATTTAAGTCCTGTGTTTGGTCCTGGTTGGTGTGGGTTATTGAATGTTGTAGTTGTATATCAGTAGTAAGTTGTGAGAGATATGTTCTGGTTGTAAGTTCTGGTTTGTTGTTTATGATTTTTTGTTGTACACACGTGGACAAAATTGTTGGTACCCCTTGGTTAATGACAGAAAAACCCACAATGGTAACAGAAATAACTTTAATCTGATAAAAGTAACAATAAATAAAAATTCTATGAAAATGTACAAATGAAAGTCAGACATTGCTTTTCAACCATGCTTTAACAGAATGATTTAAAAAAATAAACTCATGAAACAGGCCTGGACAGAAATGATGGTACCCTTAACTTAATATTTTGTTGCACAACCTTTTGAGGCAATCACTGCAATCAAACGATTCCTGTATCTGTCAGTGAGACTTCTGCACCTCTCAGCAGGTATTTTGGCCCACTCTTCATGTGCAAATTGCTCCAGCTGTCTCAGGTTTGAAGGGTGCCTTTTCCAGACGGCATGTTTCAGCTCCTTCCAAAGATGCTCAATAGGATTTAGGTCAGGGCTCATAGAAGGCCACTTCAGAATAGTCCAGTGTTTTCCTCTTAGCCATTCTTGAGTGTTTTTAGATGTGTGTTTTGGGTCATTATCCTGTTGTAAGACCCACGACCTAAGACTGAGACCAAGCTTTCTGACACTGGGCAGCACATTTCTCTCTAGAATCCCTTGATAGTCTTGAGATTTCATTATACCCTGCACAGATTCAAGACACCCTGTGCCAGATGCAGCAAAGCAGCCCCAGAACATAACAGAGCCTCCTCCATGTTTCACAGTAGGGACAGTGTTCTTTTCTTCATATGCTTCATTTTTCCATCTGTGAACATAGAGCTGATGTGCCTTGCCAAAAAGTTCAATTTTTGTCTCATCTGTCCATAGGACATTCTCCCAGAAGCTTTGTGGCTTGTCAACATGAAGTTTGGCAAATTCCAGTCTGGCTTTTTTATGTTTTGTTGTCAACAATGGTGTCCTCCTTGGTCGTCTCCCATGAAGGCCACTTTGGCTCAAACATCGACGGATAGTTCGATCTGAGACTGATGTTCCTTGAGCTTGAAGTTCACCTTGAATCTCTTTAGATGTTTTTCTTGACTCTTTTGTTACCATTCGTGTTATCCATCTCTTTGATTTGTCATCAATTTTCCTCCTGCGTCCACGTCCAGGGAGGTTGGCTACAATCCCATGGATCTTAAATTTCTGAATCACATGTGCAACTGTAGTCACAGGAACATCAAGCTGCTTGGAGATGGTCTTATAAACTTTACCTTTAACATGCTTGTCTATTATTTTCTTTCTAATGTCCTGAGACAGCTTTTTTCTTTGCTTCCTCTGGTTCATGTTGAGTGTGGTACACACCTTGTCACCAAACAGCACAGTGACTACCTGTAGCCCTATATATAGGCCCACTGACTGATTACAATATTGTAGACACCTGTGATACTAATTAGTGAACACACCTTGATTTAACATGTCCATTTGGTCACATTATTTTCAGGGGTACCATCATTTCTGTCCAGGCCTGTTTCATGAGTTTGTTTTTTTAAATAATTCTGTTAAAGCATGGTTGAAAAGCAATGTCTGACTTTCATTTGTACATTTTCATAGAACTTTTATTTATTATTACTTTTATCAGATTAAAGTTATTTCTGTTACCATTGTGGGTTTTTCTGTCATTAACCAAGGGGTACCAACAATTTTGTCCACGTGTGTACATGCTCTTTGTTTAGTTGTTCTTGTCACCTCAGGTCTTTGTAATAGTATGTGTTTTTGTGTTAGTTCCTTTGATTAAAACTCCATATCTGCATACGCGTCCCACCTGCTCAGCTCTGTTCGTTACAGAATAACCCACCGTCATCATGGACGCAGCAGACACTGCAGTTAGGCCGGTGCCTACCCTACCTCCTCCTAAGGATGTGGAGGAGTATGTATCGCAACTGGATTATTTGCAATCCTGTCTCGCCCTGGACACTACGGGTAGGCCTCTTGCACTACCCTCATTAACTCACTGCCCGGACATGTTTGATGGGGAAGGGACTTCGGTTGATGGCTTTGTCCTACAGAGCAAGGCCTACGTCCAGTTTTTAACATGCCCTCAGCCACCAGACATGGTTCTTGTGCTGTTTTTGAGGACGAGACTAGTGGGTAAGGCGCTGGAGTGGGCGAACATCATCCTTACACACAGAACCGAGGAAGCCTGGACAGTGGAGGGCTTTTTCAAGCTTCTACAGACCAGGTTCTCAGATGTTGCCTCCCGATCTTTCTGCAAGTCTGAGATGGACAGCGATACCACACGCCCTCCTGGAGGAGTCTACACCACCAGTATGGCGAACTGTCCCAAGACTTTTTGGGGGGGCGCTGGGAGCCTGTGCGTCAGGTCCTCACGTCTCCTCAGTCCAACCCCACTGACGATGAGGGGATGAGAGGACTGAGGAGTGGCGCAGGGGCAATCCTGTCTTCCCCAGACCCGCAGCCAGCGGCCACGGCGCCTCCAGACCCGCAGCCAGCGGCCACGGCGCCTCCAGACCCGCAGCCAGCGACCACGGCGCCTCCAGACCCGCAGCCAGCGGCCACGGCGCCTCCAGACCCGCGGCCACGGCGCCTCCAGACCCGCGGCCACGGCGCCTCCAGACCCGCGGCCACGGCGCCTCCAGACCCGCAGCCGGAGGCCCAGGAGAGGCCTGCACCCGCGCCGGAGGCCCAGGAGGGGCCTGCACCCACGCCACCTGTTCCCGCGACCCGGAAGGGGTCACTGCCGCCTGTTCCCGCGACCCGGAAGGGGTCACTGCCGCCTGTTCCCGCGACCCGGAAGGGGTCACTGCCGCCTGTTCCCGCGACCCGGATGGGGTCACTGCCGCCTGTTCCCGCGACCCGGATGGGGTCACTGCCTGCCGACGTTCACGAGGGCCGCCTGGGGCCTGCCGACGTTCACGAGGGCCGCCTGGGGCCTGCCGACGTTCACGAGGGCCGCCTGGGGCCTGCCGACGTTCACGAGGGCCGCCTGGGGCCTGCCGACGTTCACGAGGGCCGCCTGGGGCCTGCCGACATTCATGAGGCCCGCCTGGGGCCTGCTTCTGTTTCTTGTGCCCTCACAGGGCCCGCAGTGACGATTCCACCCACCTGTGGGCCCAATGTTGACATTGCTTTTGCTCCCCCTAGTGTTGGTTCCCCATCTGTGCCTGTGTCCCCGTTTTTGCCCTGTTCTG
Source organism: Brachyhypopomus gauderio (assembly GCF_052324685.1). Lineage (NCBI taxonomy): Eukaryota > Metazoa > Chordata > Actinopteri > Gymnotiformes > Hypopomidae > Brachyhypopomus > Brachyhypopomus gauderio. The sequence continues at coordinate 7,249,660 of NC_135229.1, forward strand.
TGCCTGGTTTTGTTTTGTTCCCTGTCTCTGTGCGTGATGTTGTCATTGTTCGTGTGCCCGTTTCTGTCTCCGGTGTTGTTGTTTCCGTCCCTGTGCCCGTGTCTGTTCCTCGAGTTATCACCCATTTTGTTCCTGTCCATGTGTCTGTAGTCCAAAGTATTTTTGCCTCTGTCGCTGCCTCGGTCCCTGTTCCCCGTTCCGATCCTGTTTCTGTTGCTTGCCCTAGCCCTGTCCAGTCTCCCGATGTCCCGTTTGCCTGTCCCCCTCAGCCTGTTTCAGCCCCTGTGTTTGTGTTCCCTGAACCTTTGTCCTCTGTGCCTTCTTTTACCCCTAGGTCCTCTGTTTCTGGTGTGTTCTCCTCAGTGCCTTCGCCCCTGTTCCCTGCGTGTCTGTCGTCTCCTGCTCTCGGTTTGGTTCCTCCTGTCTGTGCTTGATGTTGGGGTTTTTTTGGTTTGGTTTCCGTTGCGCACCTCAGAGCGGCGCGCCTTGGAGGGGGGTTCTGTCATGTGTTCCTGTCTCCCCCCCTTGTCAGTCTTGACTTTTGTTTTGTTCTCTGTTTGCGTGTCTTTTATTTTGACATTTCCTAGTTGTCTCTGGTTTCACACCCCTGCCATGTTCCCTGCCCCTCGTTATCACCTTCAGGTGTGTCTTGTTGTGTCCCTTGTTTAGTTGCTGTATTTAAGTCCTGTGTTTGGTCCTGGTTGGTGTGGGTTATTGAATGTTGTAGTTGTATATCAGTAGTAAGTTGTGAGAGATATGTTCTGGTTGTAAGTTCTGGTTTGTTGTTTATGATTTTTTGTTGTACACACGTGGACAAAATTGTTGGTACCCCTTGGTTAATGACAGAAAAACCCACAATGGTAACAGAAATAACTTTAATCTGATAAAAGTAACAATAAATAAAAATTCTATGAAAATGTACAAATGAAAGTCAGACATTGCTTTTCAACCATGCTTTAACAGAATGATTTAAAAAAATAAACTCATGAAACAGGCCTGGACAGAAATGATGGTACCCTTAACTTAATATTTTGTTGCACAACCTTTTGAGGCAATCACTGCAATCAAACGATTCCTGTATCTGTCAGTGAGACTTCTGCACCTCTCAGCAGGTATTTTGGCCCACTCTTCATGTGCAAATTGCTCCAGCTGTCTCAGGTTTGAAGGGTGCCTTTTCCAGACGGCATGTTTCAGCTCCTTCCAAAGATGCTCAATAGGATTTAGGTCAGGGCTCATAGAAGGCCACTTCAGAATAGTCCAGTGTTTTCCTCTTAGCCATTCTTGAGTGTTTTTAGATGTGTGTTTTGGGTCATTATCCTGTTGTAAGACCCACGACCTAAGACTGAGACCAAGCTTTCTGACACTGGGCAGCACATTTCTCTCTAGAATCCCTTGATAGTCTTGAGATTTCATTATACCCTGCACAGATTCAAGACACCCTGTGCCAGATGCAGCAAAGCAGCCCCAGAACATAACAGAGCCTCCTCCATGTTTCACAGTAGGGACAGTGTTCTTTTCTTCATATGCTTCATTTTTCCATCTGTGAACATAGAGCTGATGTGCCTTGCCAAAAAGTTCAATTTTTGTCTCATCTGTCCATAGGACATTCTCCCAGAAGCTTTGTGGCTTGTCAACATGAAGTTTGGCAAATTCCAGTCTGGCTTTTTTATGTTTTGTTGTCAACAATGGTGTCCTCCTTGGTCGTCTCCCATGAAGGCCACTTTGGCTCAAACATCGACGGATAGTTCGATCTGAGACTGATGTTCCTTGAGCTTGAAGTTCACCTTGAATCTCTTTAGATGTTTTTCTTGACTCTTTTGTTACCATTCGTGTTATCCATCTCTTTGATTTGTCATCAATTTTCCTCCTGCGTCCACGTCCAGGGAGGTTGGCTACAATCCCATGGATCTTAAATTTCTGAATCACATGTGCAACTGTAGTCACAGGAACATCAAGCTGCTTGGAGATGGTCTTATAAACTTTACCTTTAACATGCTTGTCTATTATTTTCTTTCTAATGTCCTGAGACAGCTTTTTTCTTTGCTTCCTCTGGTTCATGTTGAGTGTGGTACACACCTTGTCACCAAACAGCACAGTGACTACCTGTAGCCCTATATATAGGCCCACTGACTGATTACAATATTGTAGACACCTGTGATACTAATTAGTGAACACACCTTGATTTAACATGTCCATTTGGTCACATTATTTTCAGGGGTACCATCATTTCTGTCCAGGCCTGTTTCATGAGTTTGTTTTTTTAAATAATTCTGTTAAAGCATGGTTGAAAAGCAATGTCTGACTTTCATTTGTACATTTTCATAGAACTTTTATTTATTATTACTTTTATCAGATTAAAGTTATTTCTGTTACCATTGTGGGTTTTTCTGTCATTAACCAAGGGGTACCAACAATTTTGTCCACGTGTGTACATGCTCTTTGTTTAGTTGTTCTTGTCACCTCAGGTCTTTGTAATAGTATGTGTTTTTGTGTTAGTTCCTTTGATTAAAACTCCATATCTGCATACGCGTCCCACCTGCTCAGCTCTGTTCGTTACAGAATAACCCACCGTCATCATGGACGCAGCAGACACTGCAGTTAGGCCGGTGCCTACCCTACCTCCTCCTAAGGATGTGGAGGAGTATGTATCGCAACTGGATTATTTGCAATCCTGTCTCGCCCTGGACACTACGGGTAGGCCTCTTGCACTACCCTCATTAACTCACTGCCCGGACATGTTTGATGGGGAAGGGACTTCGGTTGATGGCTTTGTCCTACAGAGCAAGGCCTACGTCCAGTTTTTAACATGCCCTCAGCCACCAGACATGGTTCTTGTGCTGTTTTTGAGGACGAGACTAGTGGGTAAGGCGCTGGAGTGGGCGAACATCATCCTTACACACAGAACCGAGGAAGCCTGGACAGTGGAGGGCTTTTTCAAGCTTCTACAGACCAGGTTCTCAGATGTTGCCTCCCGATCTTTCTGCAAGTCTGAGATGGACAGCGATACCACACGCCCTCCTGGAGGAGTCTACACCACCAGTATGGCGAACTGTCCCAAGACTTTTTGGGGGGGCGCTGGGAGCCTGTGCGTCAGGTCCTCACGTCTCCTCAGTCCAACCCCACTGACGATGAGGGGATGAGAGGACTGAGGAGTGGCGCAGGGGCAATCCTGTCTTCCCCAGACCCGCAGCCAGCGGCCACGGCGCCTCCAGACCCGCAGCCAGCGGCCACGGCGCCTCCAGACCCGCAGCCAGCGACCACGGCGCCTCCAGACCCGCAGCCAGCGGCCACGGCGCCTCCAGACCCGCGGCCACGGCGCCTCCAGACCCGCGGCCACGGCGCCTCCAGACCCGCGGCCACGGCGCCTCCAGACCCGCAGCCGGAGGCCCAGGAGAGGCCTGCACCCGCGCCGGAGGCCCAGGAGGGGCCTGCACCCACGCCACCTGTTCCCGCGACCCGGAAGGGGTCACTGCCGCCTGTTCCCGCGACCCGGAAGGGGTCACTGCCGCCTGTTCCCGCGACCCGGAAGGGGTCACTGCCGCCTGTTCCCGCGACCCGGATGGGGTCACTGCCGCCTGTTCCCGCGACCCGGATGGGGTCACTGCCTGCCGACGTTCACGAGGGCCGCCTGGGGCCTGCCGACGTTCACGAGGGCCGCCTGGGGCCTGCCGACGTTCACGAGGGCCGCCTGGGGCCTGCCGACGTTCACGAGGGCCGCCTGGGGCCTGCCGACGTTCACGAGGGCCGCCTGGGGCCTGCCGACATTCATGAGGCCCGCCTGGGGCCTGCTTCTGTTTCTTGTGCCCTCACAGGGCCCGCAGTGACGATTCCACCCACCTGTGGGCCCAATGTTGACATTGCTTTTGCTCCCCCTAGTGTTGGTTCCCCATCTGTGCCTGTGTCCCCGTTTTTGCCCTGTTCTGTGCCTGGTTTTGTTTTGTTCCCTGTCTCTGTGCGTGATGTTGTCATTGTTCGTGTGCCCGTTTCTGTCTCCGGTGTTGTTGTTTCCGTCCCTGTGCCCGTGTCTGTTCCTCGAGTTATCACCCATTTTGTTCCTGTCCATGTGTCTGTAGTCCAAAGTATTTTTGCCTCTGTCGCTGCCTCGGTCCCTGTTCCCCGTTCCGATCCTGTTTCTGTTGCTTGCCCTAGCCCTGTCCAGTCTCCCGATGTCCCGTTTGCCTGTCCCCCTCAGCCTGTTTCAGCCCCTGTGTTTGTGTTCCCTGAACCTTTGTCCTCTGTGCCTTCTTTTACCCCTAGGTCCTCTGTTTCTGGTGTGTTCTCCTCAGTGCCTTCGCCCCTGTTCCCTGCGTGTCTGTCGTCTCCTGCTCTCGGTTTGGTTCCTCCTGTCTGTGCTTGATGTTGGGGTTTTTTTGGTTTGGTTTCCGTTGCGCACCTCAGAGCGGCGCGCCTTGGAGGGGGGTTCTGTCATGTGTTCCTGTCTCCCCCCCTTGTCAGTCTTGACTTTTGTTTTGTTCTCTGTTTGCGTGTCTTTTATTTTGACATTTCCTAGTTGTCTCTGGTTTCACACCCCTGCCATGTTCCCTGCCCCTCGTTATCACCTTCAGGTGTGTCTTGTTGTGTCCCTTGTTTAGTTGCTGTATTTAAGTCCTGTGTTTGGTCCTGGTTGGTGTGGGTTATTGAATGTTGTAGTTGTATATCAGTAGTAAGTTGTGAGAGATATGTTCTGGTTGTAAGTTCTGGTTTGTTGTTTATGATTTTTTGTTGTACATGCTCTTTGTTTAGTTGTTCTTGTCACCTCAGGTCTTTGTAATAGTATGTGTTTTTGTGTTAGTTCCTTTGATTAAAACTCCATATCTGCATACGCGTCCCACCTGCTCAGCTCTGTTCGTTACACCCTGTTCCTCTGTCATTATGAAAACACCTCAATCTGCATACTCGTGGCACATGTTTTCAAGGCTAGTCTAACAATTTTGTGCTAGATTATTGTCTTGAGTTACATTCTCTATGGCTGATATCAGGTAACTTTGCAATGTGTGACTTGTTTACACCATTGTGGTATTTAATGAAATCATGCACCAATTGCCTTGGTCAGAGTGCTAACAGACGAGGGATCCTGCCCCCTAGTGGAGAACCTTATTTGCCTTAATAAATATGTACTGCTAACCGTAAAGTTCTGTTTTCAATTACCGACAATCAAACTACAAATGACCTTCATCCAAATTGTATTTTATTTTGCATTTTCTGTGTTTGCTGAGGGACTTTTGTGACAATGACCTTATTTTACCTTCAAGCCTGCCTTGTTTGTAGTTTTATACTGAACTGGATTCTCATCTGACCACATACTTGGCTTGACCACTGGTCTTCCACAAACATTTCCACGTTATTACCTCACAGCTATTATAAAATGTCCTTTCTCTTGCTCACTACTGCCTCCTGTGTTGCATAGCAGATTGAACCAAAGGCCGTATCATTCTTTTTCTGTGGAAGTCCAATTAATTCAAAGTACATCTAATTTATTAGAAACACCTACGTACCTTTCATCTATAGACTGTAGACCACATGTCGCTATGCTATGCTGTTATACATGGGATCAAATGCTCTGCAGACTGTAGTCTTCTTCCTGAGGAAGCACTTATAACTTATAATACATTTTGTAGTGACTATATAAAGTATAAGTATGCAAGTGCAGCATTAAACACGCCAGTGCAATGATGTTATACATCTTATTCATGCAGCATGCACAACACACCTCAATCACAGCACTCAGCTACACCTGTTAATCAGCTCAGTGCTTTGCCATTGAATGTCCCTAACCTACCAGACACTGGGCACACCTGATTCTCCGCTTTTGTTTTATGAAGCCTTTGTCTCTTTTGTTTGAGGATTGCATTCTGAAAAGAAAAAAAAAATGCATCGCACTGCCTCGCAATAATATCACAGAATTCCAAGCCAGACTAAGGGAGCGCGGTGAGTGCCGTCAGCCCCCACGGCACCGATATCATACACCAGAAACAGATGCTGGCAGGCCAGGGTCTAGAGCTAGTGTGGACAGGTCAGGCTGTCAGGCTGCTCTACGTGTGTGCTCTTTGGTTGTGCCTGGCGGGATCGTCATCCCCTCTTCCTCCAGGACTTCTGACTAATCACATCAGTTCCCCAGAGGTGTATCATGGTAACTATACTGCTCTTGTGCTGTGTTCCCGTCTTGCAGAACTAGACAGCTAGTTAACCGCAGAATGATGGATCAAGTCCCAATAAGTCTACAAGTCATGCTTTTCTTACGCTTATTGCTTTCAGACACTCATTCTGTCACGTGTTCTTTGTGGTAAAACTACAACAATGGGAAATAAAGATACTGTACATAAATTTCATGTAGGCTTGCAGATGTTCATCTTAAAATTCGAATATCATGAAAAAGTAGATTTATTTCAGTAATTTCACACAGCCAAACTTGTATATTATACTGGTTCATTACACACAGACTGATATATTTCAATTGTTTATTTCTTTCTTCTTCCTCCCTATTTATGATTTCTTCATTAAGGGCAGAACAATAATCCAGGATGCAGGTGATTTCTGCTTCAGTGTGTCCTGTATTTTAACTACACTGGAGCATACCAAGGTGGTGTCTTCAGCTGACTCACCTGGAGAGCTAAACTCTGAGGTGGTGATGAACTTGCTGCTGAGGCAACTGAGATCTTTACTTACGTTTCAGCATGTAAGCATGCCGTGGAGTTTCAGATGCTGGTTGCTTCCTGCATTCAATGTCTTTGGATCTCCACAGGACATGAATGGAGGACATTCGTACATGGTTAACACTCTCCTCAATTCAGACTCCACCATGAATACTCCTCAGAAGCTACCCCCCCACCACGATCCAAGGTGTCCTGGTTTTCATTATTGATGTTGGTGGAGGTAGTTATTTTAATTATATATTTTTTTGTTATTGTTTATTGTTTGTGCTGTTATTCATACTGTACTTTTGTTTCTTAGTTATTATTGTTGTTATTATTTATTGTTTGTGTTGTTATGTGTACTTTACTATTGTTGATGTAATTATTATTATTAATGTTGCTTCTGCTGTTTTATTACCATTATTACAATTATTATTGTTATTTTGATTATTAGCATTGCTGTTGATGCTTTCCTCATGATTATTTATATTTATTTACGTTAGTTATTGGTTTTTTATGTTATTGTTGTTGCTGCTCTTGTGACTCTTGCTCTTTTGATGTTGATATACTGATATTTCAAAATCAAGCCTCCTGTGTGACTTAATTTTACTATTTGTCCTACACCTGCATGCTGCCTAACTGATGGCAGCAAAAATGTTTAAAATTTTCAACAAGCAGCACCATAACCGCGGGAAGTATGGGTGCTGGGGGTGTGGGCACTACGAGTATAACTTCAAACATCTGTAACTAAAGAAAAATGATAGATACCAAAAAATAAAAATGAATAAAAACAAACAACTGAAAAAAATCATTTAGTAAATATTGTTACTACTACTACTACTACTACTACTAATAATAATAATCTGGTTACAGTCCTTTCATCATCCACAGCAGCTAAATGGTGACCGAGTGCGACTGGAACTTAAAATGCTTGGTGATGTCATTCAAGGTTCACAGTGCAACAGCGTGCAGGACATAGCAACAAGCATATCTATGCTGTCAGGGCTGGCTCGGATGCCGTGCCATCTACATCCACAAGGGGCACCCGAGCCAGTCCTAGACTCCGGCAACGCAATCAGCAATGATCCGTCTCACCTGTTGCCATGGCTTCTTAAGGAAGCCAGTGGAGACGGATCATTGCTGATTCGTTGTGGTTATGCCGTTACGCTCTCAGCCTCTCTTGTCTTTCTCTGTTGCAGCGTTGGCCTCTGTAGGTGTCCCGTCACCTATCTCTCCTGTCTGTTTTTCTCTGTCTTTTTCGAGTCCTCTCCTGCGTCGCTTACTGACCTTCCTCAAGTTTTCCCCAACCTGTTTATCTTCCTATCCTGTTGCTGTTTGTATGGGAAGGGTTTTTTGTTTGAGTAGCCTTTTTGCTATTAGTCAGCTACTTCCCCTGACGTCCTTGTTTTTGCCTTATTTCTTTTTACGCGTTGAGCAGTCCGCTATTATTCAGGCGCTCCTTTTAGTTCTGTTATTTTTTGTGGCACTTGGTTCCACCTTTCTCTCGCTCTCTCTAACGCGGTGTGTGCGTCCCTACCACCGACGTTACAGAACGAATCAGCCTGTGACATGGAACCAGCCGCTTCTAACGAAGCAGCAGAACTAAGGGCAGCCCTCTCCCAGCAGGGTCAGTTGTTGGGCAGCCATGACCAGGTCCTTCGCCAGATCATGGATCAGCTCAACAACGTGACCACTGCCATTCGGGCTTTAAGTAACCCGTCTCCCGCTCATCGGGATCCGCCTCCCGCGAGCCCAGCCGAACCCGCAGCAGCCCCGCGGCACTTTGAGCCTACTCTCCCCGCCCCGGCTCGCTATTCAGGGGATCCCGAAGGGTGTAGGGGTTTTCTACTACAGTGTTCGCTTGTATTCGAACAGCAACCTCTACGCTTCCCTACCGAGCGCGCAAAAATAGCATACGTGATAGCCTTACTTACAGACAAAGCCCTGGCTTGGGCAACCCCCGTATGGGAAAAACAGAACGAAGTTTGTGCTACTTACAATAGCTTCTCCCAGGCCATGAAAGGAGCCTTCTACCATCCCTCGTCGGGCGGGGTTGTCGGTCAGCGGCTTCTGCGTCTCAAGCAGGGAAAGCGGTCTGTAGCAGAGTACTCCATAGAGTTTCGCACGTTGGCAGCCGAAAGCGGTTGGGGTTCGGACTCTCTCATGTCCGTGTTTTTGGAAGGGCTAACGGAGGAGTTGAAGGACGAACTAGCTCTCCGCGACTCTCCGTCTGATCTAGAAACGCTGATCAGCCTGACGGTACGGCTCGATAACCGCCAGCGCGAGCGCAAAAACACCAAAAAGCATTTCCATCGCGAAACACCCCGCATGCCTGACGTTGTGCAGTCCGGTGAAACCGATAATCCCAGTAGTGAACCGCAACCCATGCAGCTCGGTCATACACGCCTGTCACGGCAGGAAAGACAGGCGCGTTTACAGGAGGGGCGGTGTCTGTATTGCGGGGGCGGGGGACACCAACGTACCAAATGCCCCGAGCTGCAGGGAAAAGACACGACCCACCAGTAGACGGGAAGGCTCTGGTGGGTCGTAACACAAGTCCTCCCACAACCGGTTTATCCATCCACGTTTCGGTGTCGTGGCATAAAACACAGGAAAAGCGCCTTATGGCTTTTGTTGATTCTGGTGCCGCGGCAAATTTTATCGACAGCTCTTTAGCGCAGGAATTACAAATCCCTCTGGTTCGCCTCGAAAAACCCCTCGCTGTCGCCGCGGTGGACGGCCGCGCCCTTATCTCCGGCGGTATCGACCGCCAAACCATACCGCTGGAGATGCACGTCGGGGAGCACTTTGAGTTAGTCACCTTATATGTCATCAGCGCCCCTCACATGCCGCTCATACTAGGGTTTCCATGGCTGCAACGACACAACCCTGACATAGACTGGCTCTCGCGCAGTATCGGGTCTTGGGGTGCTATGTGCAAAAACACATGTCGTAAGAGCCTCCCTGCTTCTTCTGCTGAAAAGCCGGTCGAGATCGTTGACCTGTCCTCTGTCCCTGCTGAATACCACGACCTCCAAGCGGTGTTCAGCAAAAAGAAGGCCAGTTTTCTTCCGCCTCACAGGTCTTACGACATCGCCATTGACCTACTTCCCGGGTCTAGTCCTCCTAGGGGTCGTCTCTTCTCTTTGGCCGCCCCTGAGCGAAGAGCCATGGAAACGTACATCCAGGAGGCGTTAGCCGCTGGGTTCATACGGCCCTCCACGTTTCCAGCCGGTGCTGGTTTTTTCTTTGTCGGCAAGAAAGATGGTGGGTTGAGGCCATGCATTGATTACAGGGGTCTCAATAAGATCACTGTCAAAGACCGTCACCCCCTGCCACTTATGTCAACGGCCTTTGAGGCACTCCAACAAGCTACCATTTTCACTAAGCTAGACCTTCGGAGTGCCTACAACCTAGTGAGGGTCAGAGAGGGGGATGAGTGGAAGACAGCCTTCATCACACCATCGGGTCACTACGAGTACCTTGTGATGCCGTTTGGTCTGATGAACGCCCCGGCTGTCTTCCAGAGACTTATTAATGAGGTGTTGCGTGAGGCTCTCGACCGGTACGCCTTCGTGTATCTTGACGACATCCTTATTTACAGTAGTTCACGGTCTGAGCACGTCAAACACGTCAGGAGGGTTCTCCAACTTCTGTTGGAGAACCACCTGTTCGTTAAATTAGAAAAATCCCTGTTTCACGTCCAGGAGGTGGCCTTTTTGGGCTACAGAATAGCCCAAAACGTTCTTGCTATGGATCCTGCTAAGATCCGAGCAGTCGCCGACTGGCCCACTCCCACATCGCTTCGTTTGGTTCAACGGTTCTTGGGGTTTGCTAATTTCTACCGTCGCTTTATTAAGAACTACAGCACTTTGGCTGGTCCCCTCATTGCGCTTACCAAGAAAACCCCGGGTCCCTTTGTCTGGTCTCCTGCAGCCCAGGAGTCTTTTGATAAGCTCAAGGAGCGGTTTACCTCGGCGCCGGTTCTGTGCATGCCTAACCCTGACCTACCGTTTGTGGTGGAAGTCGATGCGTCTGACTACGGGGTTGGGGCCGTCCTTTCCCAGAGAACGGGTACGCCACTTAAGCTCCACCCTTGTGCTTATTACTCACACCGTATGTCTCCTGCCGAGCGTAATTACGATGTGGGTGATAAGGAACTCTTGGCTGTAAAGCTAGCCCTGGAAGAATGGCGGCATTGGCTGGAGGGGGCCAAACACCCGTTTCTTGTGTGGACAGACCACAAGAACTTGGCCTACCTCCAGCAAGCCAAAAGGCTCAATCCCCGTCAGGCCAGGTGGTCGCTCTTCTTTGAGCGCTTCGAGTTTACCCTCTCCTATCGCCCAGGGACTAAAAACGTTAAGCCCGATGCTCTCTCTCGTCAATGGGAGACACCCCCCGACTCCACCGAGCCCGGTACTGTCATTCCCGCCTCCAAAATTGTTGCGCCCATTCAATGGGAGGTCGAGACCGCCGTTAAACGGGCGTTAGCAGCCGATCCTGGCCCAGGTGGTGAGCCATCGGGTCGTCTCTTTGTCCACCCTAACCTGCGAAAGAAGGTCATGGAATGGGGTCACAACTAACCCTTTGCTGCGCATCCTGGCTCTCGTCGTACGGCGGAACTTATTCGTAGACGGTTTTGGTGGCCGGGGATTGATAAGGACGTTAGCGACTTTGTTTCGACCTGTGTCACGTGCGTACAAAACAAAACGACCCACTCTAAGCCCTCGGGTCTTCTTCGCCCCCTGCCTATTCCATCCAGGCCCTGGACTCACGCCTCATTAGACTTCGTTACGGGGTTGCCACCCTCCCGTGGCAACACTACCATATTAGTTATCGTGGACAGGTTCTCCAAGGTAGCTAGGTTCGTGGCCCTCCCCAAGCTCCCGTCTGCCAAAGAGACCGCCTCGCTCTTCCTGCACCATATTGTCAGGCATTTTGGGTTCCCCGTCGACGTGGTTTCTGATCGTGGGCCGCAATTCACTAGCCGGTTTTGGGGGGCTTTTCTGGGTCTGCTTAACGCCAAGGCCAGTCTGTCCTCGGGTTTCCATCCCCAAACCAACGGTCAGACCGAGAGGACCAATCAGGACCTGGAGCAAACTCTCAGGTGCCTGGCGTCCTCCAACCCCTCCTCCTGGGCTGACCAGCTCCTCTGGGCCGAATACGCCCACAACACCCTATGGCACTCTGCCCTCGGGATGTCGCCTTTTGAGTGTCTCTATGGCTATGCCCCTCCTATGTTTGCTGACCAGGAGGACGAGGCGGCGGTTCCGGGTGCCCGTGCCTTGGTGCGGCGGTGCCGGTTGGCGTGGAGTAAGGCCCGTAGGGCCCTTCTGTCTGCCTCAGCCGGTTACCGTCGCAACGCAGACAAGCACCGTCTTCCGGCTTTGTCTTTCCGCCCCGGGCAGCGGGTCTGGCTTTCCGCCAAGGATCTGCCGGTCCGTGGTGGAACCAAGAAGCTGGCCCCTCGGTTCCTGGGTCCCTTCAAGGTGGACAGGCGGATCAATCCCGTCTCTTACCGGCTGTTGCTCCCTCCTTCCATGAGGGTCCATCCGGTGTTCCACGTCTCGCGTCTCCGCCCTGTTTTGTGTCACATGCCCCGCGCTCCGGCCCCGCCGCCTCCCCGCGTGGTTGACGGCGGTCCGGTGTACACCGTTTCTCGGTTGTTGGATCACCGCCGTGTTCGTGGTCGGGACCAGTACCTTGTTGATTGGGTGGGTTATGGGCCCGAGGAACGGTCATGGGTCCCCGCCTCTCGGGTTGTCGACCGCTCTCTTATTCGTGACTTCCGTCGTGACAGGGCTGTCGCTCTGGGCCCGCGGGGTCTCGGGCCTAGAGGGGGGGGCTCTGTCAGGGCTGGCTCGGATGCCGTGCCATCTACATCCACAAGGGGCACCCGAGCCAGTCCTAGACTCCGGCAACGCAATCAGCAATGATCCGTCTCACCTGTTGCCATGGCTTCTTAAGGAAGCCAGTGGAGACGGATCATTGCTGATTCGTTGTGGTTATGCCGTTACGCTCTCAGCCTCTCTTGTCTTTCTCTGTTGCAGCGTTGGCCTCTGTAGGTGTCCCGTCACCTATCTCTCCTGTCTGTTTTTCTCTGTCTTTTTCGAGTCCTCTCCTGCGTCGCTTACTGACCTTCCTCAAGTTTTCCCCAACCTGTTTATCTTCCTATCCTGTTGCTGTTTGTATGGGAAGGGTTTTTTGTTTGAGTAGCCTTTTTGCTATTAGTCAGCTACTTCCCCTGACGTCCTTGTTTTTGCCTTATTTCTTTTTACGCGTTGAGCAATCCGCTATTATTCAGGCGCTCCTTTTAGTTCTGTTATTTTTTGTGGCACTTGGTTCCACCTTTCTCTCGCTCTCTCTAACGCGGTGTGTGCGTCCCTACCACCGACGTTACATATGCTCCATCCTCAAACACGAAGTGTTTTCCAACAAGCTGAAAACTTTATAAAGCTTTGCCTCAGTCTTCCTGTCTCAGCCGCTTCATCTGAGAGAACGTTATCTGCTCTGCGCCACCTGAAAACCTGGTTACGCACTACAATGACACAAAAGAGACGGACACATCTAGCACTTACGCATGTGCACAGTCACATTTTGGAGAGTTTGGACATTCACGTTTTAATGAAGACTTTCATTAGCGCCAACCCTGAGAGAAAGGCTACGTTTGGGGTTTTATGAGACGGGGTTATAAGAAGGTAGCAGGGTTGCCAACTTTTCAAGATCGCTTGGAGTGAGATTTGAACCTGGAGGCGGTGGCGAGTGTAACTTGTTGGGGGGGTTGTTAAGGTGTGTTCATGTTTGAGTCTTTTGTCTTTAGTTTCTCAGTGACCTACCAACAGGAATCAGACACAAATAATATGCATAAAAGCATACAGCAATAGAAAATATTATTAATGCACAATACACATTACCAACATATTACCAACACTTTCAGCACATAAGCAATGTACAAAGGAAACATGCCCAAAACTGCTGCACCATCAACCACAATGCCTTTTGAGACTGTGATTTGGTCAAAGAAGGTTAAAAGACAATATTTGGCAGAAAATCTTTGTATGAAAGCACAGAACACATCTGTTGTAAACAGACCCTGCACCACTGTCAGTCACCATTGTATGTGTCTTTAGTTGGTTTTTTTCCTGATAAGCAGCTTAGCGTTACTGACATTTGCTTATTTTTAGAAACATAATGGCAGCAAAGTATCCTGAGCACTTCTGCAGATGGCTTTCAATAATCTGAGAATTTCTGTAGATGACTTCCAGATCAGCTCTACTGACAGTTATTCATTTCTGGTGTGAAGACACAGGTGCCATGCCTTTAGATGTTTCCAGATTCCACAGATCGACTCATATGTTTATTGTCTGAGCCTTACAAATAGCCATCTTTCATCTTTCGATAAATTGTAAATAAAGGTTTATTGTGTGCAATTCTGTAGTGAAGTTTTAATGGATTAAGTGATCAATTAAAAAGGGAGGTGTTACAAAGGTGGGGAAAACAGGAATGAAAACAAAAGCACATTGACAGACAGATAGGGAGCAAGACATGACAGGTCAAAAAGTCCTACTCTGAAATATAGAAAATTAGGTCGGCATTTGTTGAGTGAGAACCGAAATGTCTCCGGGACATTGTGTTACATTTGACACGAAACAGCATGTACTTCTGTTGTTGCATTTTGTGCTGTTTTTTTTTCTCTTTTTTTGCTCTTTCTCCTCTACATGCTTTTAGCTTAATGTAACTTGACCTTTTATTTTTTTAGGCTTACCATTCAGTTGCATTTTGTGGTAAATGTCTGATGTGTTGCATTATTCTGGTGTCACGGTACGGCGGGCCCCCTACTGGTCGCCCCGTATAGCGGCAGTTGTCCTGTTGTTGTGGGCGTTGTGTTCGTCCCTCACGTGGGCGGAGTCCGCGATCCGTCTCACTTGAGGGTCGTTTGTTTGTCTATATATGTCTTGTCTTTGTACCAGTTGACCGCTGGTCATTATGGATCTAAAGCCCCCCACACACAGCGAGCAACTAGCTGAGCAAACGGTCACGCGTGCCCGTTTGCTCAGCTAGTTGCTCGCCGTGTGCGGACGCTTGAGACAGAATTCTCTGCCTCTTGAGCCTGTGAGACATTTATCTAACGTGTTTGATATTTTCTGGCACGCGTGCCCGAAATCTCACCGTGTGCGCTCGGCTGAGCAATTTGGCTCAGCAACTTTTCGTCACCAGCCAATTGGAAGCTCGCTTGGAGTCACATGACACTTCGGCGTTAACGCCGATAACGGCCATCACTAATCAAAAGTAAAGAAAGAAGTTGAACAAATAATAAATAACAACCATGAGATATAAGATAGTTATCATGGCTTATTACATCGAGTTTGGCGATAGAACAAGAAAAAAATAATTTAATAAATTCGGTGTCGTGAAACGTGTTTATGAAACACATAGCAGCATTTTCATTTGGTTGAGACACCATATACTGACGACACCGAATTAGGGTTACCACCTGTCTGACAAAACAGACATACTGACACGGGGTGGTGGGTGGCGAGTGTAAAATGTTGACGGGGTGGTTAGATAAATGTCTCACAGGCTCAAGAGGCAGAGAATTCTGTCTCAAGCATCCGCACACGGCGAGCAACTAGCTGAGCAAACGGGCACGCGTGACCGTTTGCTCAGCTAGTTGCTCGCTGTGTGCGGGGGGCTTAAGCAGCCCCGTCGACAGGGGGGGACAACCGGGTCTGTTGTCCCGGGCCCTAGGGCCAGGGGGGCCCATCAAAGAGCCCAGCAATTTATTTTTTATTTAAAGTCTATAATTTTTAAATAATCTTGAAATCTTTCAGTAATATAAAATTATGTACTCATAATAAGCTCAATGCCTCAAATATATATGTTTTTTACCTATCTGCATATTTTCCATTAAGTGCATACACCCCCGCCTCCCACTGGAAAATGGTTTGATCCAGCACGACTGTAGCCGGCAGGTATCGGCCCAACAGCGGGAAATACAGTGGTGGATAGTTAAAGTAAATACAGAAATCTGGAGCGCAGAAAAGAAAGGAAAAACATTTACCTGACGAATTTTAAAGTTGCATTGTGTTCCAGGTTTGAAAAGTGCTGGAATTTAGGGTAAAGTACTTGAAAATGCTTGAAATTGTAACTACTTCGTTTCACAACAAATAGCCGTCTGACTGAACAGTTCTCGTGAAGACGTTAAGATTGGGCGTTTTGAAAATAAACAACCATTAAATAATGTGATAAAAAGCGAATTATTTCGAATCATTTCGAGTATATGTATAAATATTTAACTTAATTAAGTTTAACGTGCTGGAAAATATTGAAATGGACCTTTAGAGTGACGTACACGTGCTTTAATTCCACCTTATGAAGGTGTATGAACCCTGCAAACATGACTTTGTTCATTGCGCTGAAGCGCGGCGCGCGCGAAGTTACAAAATTCGAGAGGCCCTCGCGCACGGGCGGAGTCACTGCGATTACGTCATTTTCGCGCGAACCCTCGCGCGGGGGGGGGGGTCAGCAAGACTGTCAACGGGCCTGGATCTAAGTCACGGGTTTTTGGTTTGCGCACTTTCTTCATTAAACCATCCTTTTTCCCTGAGACTCGGCATGATCGCTTCCATTTTATTTCGCACACCCTGCCCGTCACATCTGGGCTGACATATGAAATATGGTATTTTGTGGTCGCAGTACAATTTTGCTTCTTAGCAAAAAAAAATTTATAAATTAATTTTATTACAGCCTTGGATGATTTATTCAGATTTTCAAGTGTATGATACTCTGATTTACTGACATTTCATTGGTCCTCAGGGTGAGAAACATCAAATGTCACATGTAGGCCTACTGTACATCTTACTGCTTGTGAAACAACCACAGATTTTTAAAGAACTAGATTTGAAAATCCATCAGTTTTAGTACACTGTTTCAAGTTACAATGGAATAACTGGAATTTTCTTTACATATAACACTTATTTTACATATATTTACCATTATACATACACCAATTTAGCATTAAATCAGAAAGTATGATAAAACCATGAAACTATGGACGATTTATATTAAGAAATAACAAAAAATGAACGTACACAACAAAGACATATAAGTCATAGACTAACAAAATATTCATTCATAATGGTGCATCAAATAAAGTAAATAAATTAAAGCTTAAATTACAAAAATAGTTCATAGAATAGTAACTGTTAAATTATATGCACTTACTGAATTCATTAGTGATAGTGGCTTTACTTACGCATTTGGCAAAGATTGTACATAAGCATACAAATAAATATTTCTTTAAGATGGGACTCCTAATGCCAGGTATCTGGACCCTGTCAGTGTCGTACATAATGCCAGGAGATAATAAGCCTCCTCTCTCCCTCTTCCCGAGCATTCACTTATGCATTAGGGGCTCACCCATCTGTAGAGAGCATTTGCCAGTAAAGCAACACTCGTTATGGACACAGAACATGTATCGAATAAATTAAAATCTCACAACTCACTACAAAATATAAACTGCAATCTTAATGCAAGGAAGATGCCAACAATACTACTTTTAATACTACTACTAATAACAACAACAATAATATTAAGAATGACAAACTACACAAGCTCTGTGTCTGACGTAGCTGTTTTTCTACAAAAATTATGTTATTTTAATTGACCTCACAGCTTCAATTATGAGACACTGTTTACAACAACTGATTGTCATGTGATTGTCAGTGATGATTTTCATTTAGTAAGTAGTTCTTAGTTTTGGTCTAGATAATAACTTTAGTTGTATGTGACTCCACCTTCCCTCGAGACAATGCTCAGTATAATCAAAATACTTATTCACAGAGTCATTGCAAGACACAACTACAAATGTAGCATTTTAGAGAAGATGTGACAACAATATGTATGTGATGTGATGTATGTATGTGATACCAATAGACATATTGGTATCAGACAAGCCAAAAACTGGATCTGAAAAAGTTTAATTTGTATTCAGATTGCTCATTTCTAGATAAAACATCATATTATCACGATCAGATTTGAAGACTAGATTGGCAGAATCTAAAGTCTAAAGGCTTCGTGCTAACAGTGGCTTCTAATTCCAACAGACTAATCCCATATGTTAAAACGATTATATTGGATTCTGGGATCTAAGATGTTGTGTAAACACACACATCTATGACGTGTCTGCACACACTGTCAGCCCAGACATGCAGACATATGGGACAGGGCTAGGGAAACTATACATAATACTATACACCAGGGTGCCAAGCAAAACATCTCCATCTTTAATCCAAATCCCCTTGCTAAAGTGAAGCTCAGGTAAATGCAAGATGCCATGAATGCTGCGGCGTCTTACATTTACAGCATTTAGTGGACACTTTACTCCAGAATGACTTACGTATTTCACAGCATGACATTGCATGTGCTCCCTGGAGGTGAACTACAGGGGCTCCTATACAGCGAATTCTTCATGGTTGCAGGTGTGCTGTGGTTGCTGGTGTGGGTGGTGTGCTGTGGCTGCAGGTGTGGCTGGTGTGCTGTGGCTGCTGGTGTGGGTGGTGTGCTGTGGCTGCTGGTGTGCTGTGGTTGCTGGTGTGGGTGGTGTGCTGTGGCTGCTGGTGTGCTGTGGCTGCTGGTGTGGGTGGTGTGCTGTGGCTGCAGGTGTGCTGTGGTTGCTGGTGTGGCTGGTGTGCTGTGGCTGCTGGTGTGGGTGGTGTGCTGTGGCTGCAGGTGTGCTGTGGCTGCTGGTGTGGGTGGTGTGCTGTGGCTGCAGGTGTGGGTGGTGTGCTGTGGCTGCTGGTGTGCTGTGGTTGCTGGTGTGGGTGGTGTGCTGTGGCTGCTGGTGTGCTGTGGTTGCTGGTGTGGGTGGTGTGCTGTGGCTGCTGGTGTGCTGTGGTTGCTGGTGTGGGTGGTGTGCTGTGGCTGCAGGTGTGGCTGGTGTGCTGTGGCAGCTGGTGTGGGTGGTGTGCTGTGGCTGCTGGTGTGCTGTGGTTGCTGGTGTGGGTGGTGTGCTGTGGCTGCTGGTGTGCTGTGGCTGCTGGTGTGGGTGGTGTGCTGTGGCTGCAGGTGTGCTGTGGTTGCTGGTGTGGCTGGTGTGCTGTGGCTGCTGGTGTGGGTGGTGTGCTGTGGCTGCAGGTGTGCTGTGGCTGCTGGTGTGGGTGGTGTGCTGTGGCTGCAGGTGTGGGTGGTGTGCTGTGGCTGCTGGTGTGCTGTGGTTGCTGGTGTGGGTGGTGTGCTGTGGCTGCTGGTGTGCTGTGGTTGCTGGTGTGGGTGGTGTGCTGTGGCTGCTGGTGTGGGTGGTGTGCTGTGGCTGCTGGTGTGCTGTGGCTGCTGGTGTGGCTGGTGTGCTGTGGCTGCTGGTGTGGGTGGTGTGCTGTGGCTGCTGGTGTGCTGTGGCTGCTGGTGTGGCTGGTGTACTGTGGCCCTGCTGCTGTCGAAATCGAGACTGTCCTTCTCCTCCCGCTCACTGTCTGTGATGGGGACAGACTCACTCATGCCCACACCCACGCTGGTGGAGGTCCATGTGCTGGTACCACTGCTGCCATTGTCTGTGCTGGGGGCGGAGCTAGGGGCGGAGCTTGGGCCCGCGCGGCCGCCTCGGCAGGGCGGGACGAAACGGGGCAGCTGCTCTTGCAGCTCCCGACAGCGCAAGCCGAAAACCAGGGGGCTGAAGGACTGGGCCACGCTGAAGACCAGGAAGGTGAGCAGAACCACGACCTGGGTCTGCAGCAGGCGCGATACGATGGCGATGGCCGGCAGGATATGCAGGCTCATCTGCAGGCTGTGGATGATGATGGTGTGGCGCCCCCTGCTGTTGGACTGAGAGAAGTGGCCGGAGCGATGCCCCTCCAGGTAGATCAGCATGTAGCTGCCAAAGATGAGCAACGCCATGGCAAGCAGCAGCAGGAGGGCACTGACGATGCACGACGAGCTCTCCAGGGCCGAGGTGCACTCCGCGTCCAAGCCCACCACGTGCTCCCACGGCTGGCGCACGCAGGCGAGGGTGGTGAACACCACGGGGTTGAGCAGGGCCAGGAGCCACATGGCCAGCATCACCCAGCGGGAGGAGCGGCACACCAGCACCTTGTAGCGGAGCGGCTGGCAGACGGACAGGCACGTGCACACGCACATCAGCGTCAGGGTCATGGTCAAACCGCGGGCCATCACCACCTGCAGGTCGAACAGGATCCAGCAGACCACGCGGACGGTGGGGCGACGCAGGGCGCGCAGGGTGTGCAGGGCGGCGCCCAGCGCGTTGAAGCACGTAACGCATGCGCAGTGTTGGCACAGCAGGATGTATCGCGCGCTCTTCCGCAGGCCCGGCGAGCCGAGCACCGTCACCATGATCAGGTACGTGAAGGTGGCGGTGGCGACGAAGGCTACGGAGTGAACACAGGCTTTCACCGCATCTACGAGCCTCGCGCCCTCTGAGCTGCTGGAGCTGTTCATTAGTCCCAGACGGACTAGGATCAAGACAAACGCTGGGACTAAAACAAAGGCAGATTAAAACAACATTTTCCACACGGATGAATATACAGTATACCAGTCACATTTCTTGTTGATCAAAATTTTTTTTGAGTGAATATGAAAAAGACATAAATGGTCAAAATGTGTGCTTTAATTCAGGCATTACAGAGCCCTGCTGGTGACATCCCTTAATCCCATAAGGCATGGCAACGAGTTATTAAGACGTGTGAACAAGATCCTAATGTGTAGAAACGAGTTAATAAGCCATAGGGAGAAGATCATTAAGGGAACAAATTAGTAGACTGTGGAAATAGGGAGGGAGCAAGACAGGAGTACAGCTGTAGAGTCTTTGTTCTCTATAATGTAGAAAAATAATCTAATATGATCTCAATAATAAAAGGAAAGTGAAACAAGCAGTGATTTTATTAGTGATGATATAATTGGACTATACAACACAACCCAAATATCTGTTTCTGTTTGCAGTACAATAGTAAGACTGGGTCACTGGCGCGAGTCCCAGTATGGCAGTGTTCTTAGATAACTTCACATTTAGCCTTCAAGGTCTTCCATTTAATAGATGATAAAATCTGTCACTCTGGCCAAGTCTGTGTCGGATTCCATCCAGTAAGAGGAATAAGTGTCTCTTGCTCATATATAATATCTCACTGTATATACAGTATAATCAGCATAATCCATACCGATATTAAAACAGAAATCACTCTCCATTGTCCACAAAAAACCTAGCTGTCTTTCTGCATGTGATCACGCTTTGGTCTTGTCTCCAAGGTTCACTAAACCATTAACTCGTCTTAATGATTTCGTTCCTACATCTTATTAAGCCGTGGCCACGCCTTAATTTTATTAAGAAGGGGTGTCACCAGCAGGGCTCCGTACAAACACGGAGGTAATCTATAAATGTCAAGTAAAAAGAGGTATCAGTCTTCCCTGCAACTACAAGACAAATAATCCTTTTGGTTTACAAGTGATTTGGTTGATAGAACCGTAAAAAGTGCTACATAAAAAAAATGCTACACTTTTAGAAAAAATATACATTTAGAAAAAATTATGTATTATTTTCATAGAAGAAATTATTAGTCTGCACATTTCATATATAGAGTAACATATAAAAAATGGTGTTTCTCACCTGTCTGGTAAATATGTGTAGGTTGAGCATCTCACTGTCTGGACTGATTAAGTCATAAGATGCATTGGCAGCTCTGTAAGCTCTGCTCCTGCTCGTCTAATGGCTCTGATGTGAACCCAGTCTGCCTGTACACGCTCTGTGCACCTTCTTCCACTCCCCTGCTTATTACGTAGGAGCTTGCATGACCCTCACCATCACAGATAAGCCTTCAGGTTCCTCCTTTGAACACCCAATGACAGTGTTGGGCTATTAGTCATTTAATGTAGCCATAAAACAGAAAATTAAAAGGTGTGTGATTATCTTAATATTGTTGAATGTTAAGGTTGGGTGATCTTGGTGCACTAGTGATCATTGGAAATATGTTACTGGCTATAAACATATTCTGCTTCTAGGAAAACATGGCTAAACCTTTATTTCATATTACTACATGGCAAGCTTTTTCACCACCGCCAAATTATTTAATTCTATCATCCAAAAAATGTTAACTCCATAATGCTATTTAAATATGGAATATTTAAAAAGCAGTGGAGAGGCACTCTCAGAGATAGCAGAAACTTTACTGTCAGAAAAAATCTATAAATAATCATAAAACAAAAACAAACAAATCAAACCTTAAATGACACAGAAATACACATGTAGTAGAATGGCACAACTCCAAGAAATGTTTTAAAGCCAGTTTCATTGACAAGTGATTAATTGTTCAAAACAATCAAATAGATAATACATTATTTTGTTAAAGAAATAAAGCCTACAGTCTTCTGAATAACTTTATATGATCTAATAAATTAATCCATTCTATAAAAAATATGGTCAAAGTAGCTTCAAAGGAGAGAACAGGTAACAAAAATCGAATAAAATTGGAGTGATGTGTTCAAAGAATTACATTTCGACAAATCTTACAAATAAGATATATTTACTTAAATCTAGTTTGACTGGATTTGAAAACACTAAAAACTGCACGTATATGAGAGTATCTGAAGAAAAACAAATTGTGAAAGTGGTGCAAATACTATAGTTGGTCTGAAAAAGCCACTCAAACAATTTAAAATACTTAAAGCAACAAAACATTTATGCCACACAGCAAATTATCAAATCAAACTCTGAAGGCAAAAGTCTCTCAATAACATGTTCTTCGCTAGAAAACACTGAAATGTCTACAATTCCTCAAAACCAGTATGTGAAAGTGCTTTTAAGCAGCAGGAAGAATGGCTCATCATCTTATGTTAGAACACGGTTTGAAACATGCAACTATGGAAAACAAAAACAAAAACAGGTGTTTGTAGGATCAAATTCAGGATGGTCATGCATGATTTATGTTACATAGTGTAAGGTGCTTGTTAGTTTGTCTACCTTCTACCCACTGCAAATGTTCCAATTTAAGTATCTTTGTACACTTTTGAAATGTGTGTTTCTTGTACACTATTCATTTTACGCTCATTTGCCAAGTCCCCACGCCTATGCTGCCTGTCAGGTAGGCCTGCAGAAGCAGAAACCAACACAGCACTGTCTACTCCATCTACGTGAGGTGTCTTATTCTTCAGTTTCCGGCGACTGATCTGCTTTTGTAGTTGGAGTTTGTTGGTGAAGAAGATAGTCCTCCATCCAACCTCCCTGGCCAAGTCCTCCATCCCAGAATTGACAGTGTCACAGTTCATTCTCACTATCTGCTCCCAGAACTCTTCTGAGCTACAAAGCTGGACACATGGAAGTGAGTATGAAATATGAAGAGTGGAAAAGGGTGCATAATTTGAAAGACCACTTCAATAATGTGTTTCCTGCAATGACAAACCTCTTTAAATCTGCGACAGGTGCGCGCAAACCGTGAGACATCTTCAAGGTCTAAATGGGCCGTGATGTTCAAAAGCAAGGAGTCGGGTAGACGTGGGAGGTAATCAAAATGACCCTGGCATAATTTCTTGGAGTAATCCAAGATATGTGAACCAAACACCATTGCCACCTGGCCTAGATGTCAACAAAAAAATCAATCTGTGAATAAAACTGTTTTACAAAGTTGCAAACAGATGATGTAGTTAGCTAGATTACACAATAGGAAACAGCAAACCAGGGTTTAAAAGCTGATGAGTTCTTGATTAGTTGAACTTTGCTACCTGGACAACTGACAGCTAAGTAACTTTATCTGGTTAAGAAAACGTTATTATTACTCTGCAGGCGACTGTCATCCAGGTAGTCGGTGTGTGATTCCTTCTGTTCTCCTGGTTTCGTGTTCCGAGATTCAACCCTCAAAGAAATTTTCCACCACCTCCAAATGACCTAAAATGCAGCAAACATCAAACGTCAAATAAATTAATGGTTCAAATAAATTTGAACTCACTACCTTGGTTAGCTGAGTGGCTAACGCCTCTAGCTAGCAAGCTAGACCGTCCTAATTAATGGACTGCTGCCTTCAGTAATTGCTTCAGTTGCTAGAAACTGTAGGCTATTAGTAACTTGTGCTAAAAACGACAAAGCTATGTTAAATAACCACCTCGTTTTTTCGTATTTCGAAACAGAAATAGTCTTTCATAGGCGCAGGACCTTGGCCACTGATTTCAAACAAAGTTTCTCCCAGCAACTTCGCCATATTAGACTTGTCGTCAAGGCAACAACGTCGCGAACCTCGGCAGCGCTACACAGAAACGGAGCCGTGATGTTCCTGGAAGAGCGCGAGCACCGTCACGATAATGGACGCTCAGTTACATACAGGTGTACTGACCTGGTACTGACGCATACTGACATGTTGGTACTGAATTACTTATCAACGGTGTATCAACAAATACATATATTTAACCTCACTCCCTCTCTCTCTGAGCATATATATATATATATATATATATATATATATATATATATATATATATATATATATATATATATATATATATATCCTTAGAGCTTGCTCTGCTCCTGTGGTGCTGTGATTAGTGCCTCTAAACTTCTAAACTGCCTTTCAATACAGCCCTTTTAAAGCCTGTTGGATGGAGTTTTTCCATATCAGCATATCAGCCACTTCCATTATTTGGTACTGCCCAGTGGTTCATCCTCCTTGGGTTATACACACACACACACACACACACACACACACACACACACATATATATATATATATGGTTTGTGATCTGAACCTTATACGGCAGTCAAAAAGGAAAAGAGGAAAAACATCTCTTGTACCTCATGTACCACAGAACTACCCCTATATAAATACCAAAGGCACCTCAACAAAAATGGGAAGATATTTTAAAAGAGAACAAAATCATAAATCAAACTCCATGCAAAGCAAATCTGCAAATCATGTTTTGCCTGACATATTTCTTTTATCTAGACTTCCTGTTTGTAGTTCTGTTTCTATTGTGAGTGGAATCACACACTGAAATACCACACATCTGTGATATTGACATCTCTCTATCCTGTTCTTAGGTGAGTGTAACCCAAAGGTTTTCTTTGACCCAACATCCACCAACAGGTCAGTGGGTTTACTGTAGGTTAAGTGAGTTCTTTTCTGGGTCCAAATATAAAAACTGTATTTGTAGCAATCCATTGCAGTGTTAACATTACTGTTTTAACCGCTTCATTCCTGTATAGAGGCATCCTACACATTTTCAGAATGCGTCAAACTCTACTAGAGAATTGTGATTTGGCCAGACTGAACACTGCTCATTAATACCCCTAATTTAAATACTAGGAAAACATACCATCTCAACACTAAACAAAACCTTATTTTCTTCAACCCTATAATCAGGTTTTCTCTTACAGTACATGTATGAAATGAAAAACAAACAAACAATACCCAAATTATAAAAACTTTGAGGACCATGCCAGGTTTTTCTTGAGATTATTTTAATGTTAACACAAAGTTGCACACATGTGCAAAACGAAGAAAGCAGATGAGCCATGTGTTTGCCAGACCTAAATAAAGTCGGTTCAAAAATGTATTGGGGTAGTGGCAAGATCTCACAGGGAGACTCATTGTGATTGTTTCCATTAACAATTACACTGCTATGCCAGTACTCTGGCCTAAAACAAAAAACAACTCTATTACCACTGGTCATTCAATGACAGTTCGAGCTGTCAAAAGGTAATCAGACACATTCATACAGTAGTTAAAAATCTTTAATATTTTTATACATATATTTATATATATATACACATATCCTTATACACTTGTGATAAATCAGATATTGGCCTAGTCAAAAACCCATTCGTGGAGGTCAGCGTAGATGAAACTTGCTTCCATTTAAATCATACAGGAGTCTTGTCACCACTTACCCTGTCTCCTATTGTGCTGCAGACACCCCCCCCCCCCCCCCATGCTTGATGGTTCCTCATCAGTACAGTGGGTGTTGTTGCCCACTCAGCCTTCAGTACCTCCTTAATTAGTACTTTATTCCCCCTTTGTCACAAAACAAAAACCTTTATCCACCGCAGGGCCAAAAGAGAAACCCGCTCATTTCCAACCACCCTCTCTCTGCATTCCCGAGTCACCATTTGAACCATGTCCTTCTAATCACAGATTCTTACTGTAAATAATGCGTTTAAAAGGATTACAAATATCGATATGCACAAGGAGCTTTACTTCTAGGCGCAGGACAGTTACGTAATCGAGGCGAAGCCATAAAATGAAGATGAAGAATCGCACTGAGCGGCTTCCGCACACACCTTCCCAGAACACACGGGTGTGTGTGGGGGGGGGGGGGGGGGTCCGTCTTCCGCATCTCTTTCGCTACAGCCATTAAAATGCTCAGTGTGGCGAATACAAAACTGGAATCGTTTCTGGCATTTAGAACATTTGTGATGCTGATAGTGGGCGTGGTAGAGCTGGAGAGACACGTGGCAGGTGCTTTAGAGGAACGGGTTTGTGGAGGAGCCACCTGAGGAATAGGGCCCAGTCGGGGCTCCGCCCTAGAAAGAAATAATTTGCATGGCATAATTTGCATAGCATTTAACTGAAACGACCAATATACATACATGCAAAACAGGAAACAAGGAACTGCATGCACCTTTACATGCTTTATTTAAAAGGTCTTCAGTTGGTTGGTAATTGGTAGCTGTAAGAGCTCAAACACTGGCATAAGTTCTACCATTATTCTGTGATCTGAATACCCAAATGGGGACACAAGGGACAATATAACGAGTTTAATTTTTACAAAACGGAGATGGGGGAAGACTTAAACAGCCCCGTAGCACTATGAGACACTGGAGAGTTGTTTTGCACTAAAGATATCACAGAGCATGGAGTGCTATTCTGTGCTGGTGCCAAATGTTTAACAAAGCAACTTTAGTTTTGTCAGTTTCTCCAAGTGCGTAAATTTGACCAATTCTCATTAGGAAAACTTTCATCCTGGCACAACAGGAGTCAAAATGATCACTTGGTAATTACTACGCCCACCGTTCCAAAACTAACGACCACTGGCAGTATTTTCACATTTCTTACTGCCTATTATGGTCTTTTATTAGAGAACCATTTTGAGGTTCTGCGATTATATGGTTCAAGTGGTCACTGGATGCGAGATGCTGTGTAATATTAAATAATAAGCACAATTCAAATGAATTTTATTCTAATTAACTGAATTTTCATATCCAATGTGTGAAGTGACTGTAATTTGCTCCCTGAGACATCAGACACAGCACATACATCATTCGGATTACGCAATAATACAAAATAAACATGGTAATTTCACAGTAGATGAGTTTGGATACAGACAGCGCAAATGAAATGTTCGTTTTATTTTCAAGCTCATACAAATTAAAACTTCTGGAAGGTCAGCGGCCGGCTCACCATAAACGGGTTGTTGGACAGGGCGGGTCCTGTGATTGGTGGTCCATAAGTTGCTGGAGGTTTGGCCTGGCCATAGGCGGGGAAACCACCTAGGGGCGGGGCAACAGACAAGCCCATAAGGTATGAAATGAAGGTTTTAGGAGAGTTCACAGTGCCAGTTTCCCAGACCTAGATTTAAGACCAATCCCACACTAAATACAAAATGTTCATTCTACAAGCCATGTTTGGAAAGCCAGCTCTTATTGCAGAATGACTGTTCTTCACAAAGATTCCTGAGGTTCTAGTTTAAGCAAATGGTCTTTATGCAGTATATAACTTCGGAATGAACAAAGTGTCCTGCTCCATTTGAGCCAAGAACTTCTGTATTTGACATTTGTGGCTTAGTCATAACAAAAGCTCAACATATAATTTAGACCAACACAATGGAATTCTCCATCAGACACGATGGAAGTGCGTTCTTAGGTTGCATCACATCACCGATCGTTTCACACTGCGTACCATTGGGCTGCTGGTGGTAGGCACCCGGGGGAAGTGCGTGGAACGGGCCTTGGCCAGGAAACGGCTGCTGGAAGGTCCCGCTGAAGCTGGTGGGCAGGCAGTAGCTGGTGGCGTTCCCAAAACCGGCCGGCATACTCATGGAGCCTGCGGCAGAGGGACCGTCAAAATCATCCACACAACAGCGGAACGGAAAGGCGGAAGCACGCCGGCTGACACGAGGCAGGGAATTACCCGTGGCCGACGCTCTACCGTTGGTCTGGAACGGGTTGGTTGGCATCGCTTCCGGGGCCATTCCGGAACTTACGAACGGATTGGTGGAAGGAGCACCTGGGAGGAGTCAAAGTGAACAGGTACGGTTGGTGTGAAGGAGCAGGACTTCTTGACGAATCATCACTTCATACCAGTAGAATGCTCCTCACCCGGAAAGCCCTGTTGCATGCTGGGAAGGACAGGCTGTGGCGCGGCCGCAGCAGAGCCGGGCAAAGTATCAAACACATTCCTGTGGGTAAGATAGAAAAGGTTTTATCAAAGCCAAACCAATGGGCAAAGAACAGCGCCCCCTGTTGGAACAGTCAGGACTACACCTTCAGGAAGAGTATTCTGTAATCTGAATTGAGGCAGCAATCTGGTCCATCTTACCCTTGTGGGGCCTTATGGGACACTGTGCTGAGGACGCTGTCCAGTTCTGCTAGAGCTGCGTAGCGGTCCTGCCCCGCCAAGCTGACTTGAGGAGCGGGCGGAGCCATGGTTGGCAGTGGTGGCACGGACACACCTCCTCCTTTAGAAACCAAACAAATCTGAAAGCATGTCTTGGGCTACTGATCGTTTGGTGTATGGGGAAGCCTGTATTCTGATCATCTCGTAAATCGGAAAGTTTCTGCACATACTACCAAAGCACTTAATTTGGGCTCATTCAGATAAATTTGGCTGTTCGATCAGATTACATAAAGGCACAAAGATCAAGTTTTTAGGTAACTAAAACAGATGACAAAACTCAACCAAAACAATGGGGGGGGGGGGGGGGGTAGTACCTGTCTGAGGAGGCTGCTGGGAAGGTTGGGAATGGGGTGATGTTGCAAAATGGGAGGACACACTGGAGTTTCCAAATGAATCAAACTTGGCAAAGTCAGCGCCTGAGCTGACCTGCTCTGCAAAACGCCACATGGTGAACCAAAAAAAGACAAATGAACAAATTCAAAAAGAAAAAAGGGCTGAACAGAAAGACAATGATGGAAAACAATATTCTAAGCTCGGAGTGCTGGCAGCCAAAACGTCCGAGTGGCACTGGGGCTGGTTCAAATGCTGAGCCAGGAGGCACCGGTACCTGGGTTCCTGTTGAAATGTGCAAAGTTGGCAAAATTCGAGGTGGCAGACGGGTGAGACGGAGGGGCCGCGAAGATGTCTCCCCCGAGGTCGGACAAGAGGTCAAACTTCTTCTCCTGCGCCGCAGGTTGTGTGTGGGCACGGCTGATACCCGGGGACTGAGATTGAGACGGTAGGATAAGACACAAAGAAGGGAAGGAGGACAGAGAAAACTTCTGAAGATCCAATTCAGGAGTTCTTCATTAGGGTTTGATGGGATTTGCTAGTACCAGGAAGTGCAGGATTATTATTATGGTTTTACCAAGGAGAATTCGGAGGACAAATAAGTGGCATGGCCATCAAAAATTAGAATTCACCAAAAAGATTTCCATAGAAGGAGTTGGCAATGCCAAATAATTCCACACAATAATAACTTCTGCCAGGCAAATAAAAAACTTTTATTATGTTCATGCAGCTTATTCATCCTCCATTCTCATTCCATCTGAAGGCGTTAGCCTAGCAAGTCTGCCACACATGCTGTTAAATAGGTGATATTGCTTGGCAACAGACTTTTTTTTTATGAAAGATGAAAAGCTGCTATGAGCAGATTTGCTTATGTGCTACCACAACTCTCTGCACAGTGCTTGGCCTCCCTAACACACAAGAGGATCCAGTTAGGAACATGCATTTCAAACGACAACCTTTCAGAAGGTAAAGACTCCGAAGGCTTAAGATCACCGCAAACCACCACCTGAGCAAAGATCCTTGGACAGCAGATGTATTTGTTTTAATTCCACATTTACTCAGATAAGGATTCGGAGAGACAAGTAAACTGTGTCAATGAGCACAGGCAACAAGCAGGGCTTGACAAGCAAGGCTGTTTACCAAGACGGAGCTGTTTAGCATAGGGCTGAAGGAAGAGTCACCTGGTTGGAGGGAGCCTTGCTGAGATGCAGGGTTTTGAGGGGCTGGGGCAGGACCTCCGGGGTGCTGCTCGTGCTGCTGGCTGAGGAGCCGGACACGGACGCTTGAACGGAGGCAACCGCCTTCGCTTGATCGGGAGGAACATACCTGCGCACGGAAAAGAAAAGGTGTTACAACACAGCCAGGGAGCCATCTTGCGTTCCCATCGGCCAAGATTCAGTGTAAAAGCAAGCCAGGACCAGATGCTACGCAAAGAGAGCAGGAGTGAACTTGTCCAGGGCAGGAGCCCCTCACCATCTTTTTTTCTCGTATTTCTCTTGGAGGAACTCCTTGACCTTCTGAGGTTCACGGAAATCTGGCACCGTGGCACTCCTGTCATCATACAGGCCGAGCCAGATGTGTTTGCAGACCTGGTCAAATAGACGAAACGGGTGCCATTTGTAGACGAAGGCGGTAGCGTTCATTTGACCTAGAATTGACTGAGCACGTCGTACCTCGTTGCTGTGTTTCTGAAGGAACTCGATTTCTTGTTGTGTGAAGGTTGTCATTGAAATGGACTTCACTCTGTGCGGCGGGTTGAGCCCTCGTCTGGAACACAAAATAACCAATAAACTTTAGGCAGGGAACTGATAAGTGGGTCAAACTAGAAAACGGTCAGATTGACTGGGTGTTCACTGGGACATAAAGGTTCTTTTTAACGGAGGTTGAATATGGGCACGACGCAGGTCGATCATTTCAGGCGACGTTCACAGTCTGAGGTGAAACTGAACGTGGCTTAATGCTGGGACCAGCCGGACATATCAGATGGGCGTGTGACACACAAATTTGCCCGCTGATACATTCACTGCATAATAACTTCTCAATAAAAGGGCCTACACGGAGCTCTAATCAATACAATATGGTACGAGGGCTGCGTACTGTCTGGGAAAACCTGCCTAAATACGAGGTGGTGTGCGACAACACAGCCGACTTGCTGTATCGCCTGGAACTTATTGTACAATATTCATTATTTAGGAAGTGCGCACGTTATTAAACTTTCAGGTCCCTTGTGTGAACTCTTGTACCAGGTCGTCAAAAATGACATTTTTAAATGCGGGGTGGGGATATATTAAACAAAGCAGACAAGCTAAAGCAAAATAAACAATCCGTGAGACGGGAGTGGTAACACTAGGTAGAAGACGCCACGAAACGCGACAGCAAACCTCACACCAGGGAATTGATATTATAACTCGCAAATAAAAAAAATAGTACAAAAAAACTTACAATATTCCGGAACAGGTGGTACAGACAAACGAGCCCACGGTCATGTTGGCATATGTTGGGCCGCGCTGGTCGCAGTCAAAGCATTTCCTATTGGCAGGCAAGCTAGTCATTTCCCGGAGCATCTTCAGGTGTTTCTCCTCCTGTTTTCGCTTCGCACTCGCAGCCATGACTAAACAGAAAAAGGCCGTTGTCGCCGGAGAGAACAAATTGTGGAAAGTACGGAATGATCTAGAGTAAAAACAGCCCCGGCAGAACTGGGAAAAGGCTCCGCGGAGACCTGCCAGGGACGGCCATAAACGCCCTCTGCTTCTATAGCCCCGAGATCCAGGAACTCTGGAGCCCGTCCTTCTGCAGACAGACGTGCTGCCACCAACCGTACCGGAGTGGGGCGGAGAGCCTCCCCGGGAATAGCCGCTGTATTCAGGCCAAGTCTAGAGAGTTTTCGGGTATTTATTCACTTGCCCGACGACTCGGTGCATGATCGTATCATAAAATATCGGGGTTATAATAAATGCGGTCAAATGCTGAAATTGACCGTGTGGTCGTAATTATCTACACAGCAATACATACGAGTAATCAAACCAATACTTGTTTGGGTTCAGAAAATCTTTCATTGTAAAAAACAAACAAAGAAACCAAACAAAAAAACAACCAAAAAACAACCCATACAGTATCAAATGTATTAAAATACATTAATTCGTAAAATGTATTATTGTACTTTTTGCTAACCATATTCTTCATATATTTTACATTAGCAATAATGTAGCCATTTCCACGAGCTTCTGTTGCTGGATACTATTTAAGAAGAAATGAACCCTAATCAAATACATTTTGAATTTGTTATATTTTAAGAATGGCCATTTAAACACATGATTTAAAATAAATAACTGCAGATTTCAAGTGTCTTGGGCATGATAAGATCCAACTAGAAAGTATTTTTGATGACATTAACAAAGCACTACATTGCATAACCTGGATACTATAACATAATCACTCGTCAGAAACAAAGTCCCAGTAAAAATCCTTGCTGAGGTCTTCCACACGGACCATGTCCATTAGACTCTTTCGGATTAGGACTGCCTGGTTTATTACTGGTGCACAGATTCCACTTCCAGTAGAGGGCAGGAATGAATGGGGGGTTTTATTTAGCCTTCGGCCGTTTTCTGTCTCTGGATTCTACAGCATCTGTAGACTGAACAACACAACGACTTAACATGTCAATAAAATTAAACTCTTAGTGATGCATTAAATTACACCTTCATAGTTACGTCATGAATAATCTCCAGTGAGTCTGAGGAGTTTACCTGTCTCTTCCGTGTCACGCGAAAGAACTCATCAAGACGCGATTGCCTGGTGTGTCCTGCCCTCTCCTCCTCTGCTCTCTCTTTTCTCCGTTTTTCGAGGGCCTGCCTGAACTTCTCCATGCGGCCTCGGACTCTGGGCTCCCTGAAAGCACAAACAGGTGGCGCTCTGTTTGTTTGTTTTTTACCAGCTCCAACATGCCTTGTGATGCCACTGGGCAGATGTGTGTGCTCGCTGGAGCGCATGTTTACTTCACGGGTTTCTCCAGGCACAGGAACTGCACCAGGCCCTCCTCGTCCAGCTCGCCCCAACAGAGCTGCAGCACCTCGCTCCGAGGCTCCTCTAGGAAGAGCGTGCGGGCCTCCTGGTACTTCCAGTTTAAGGGAACTGGGTGTGTCTGTGGGGATAGTGTAATCTCAGTGCTTGACTCTCAGGGCACCCTATAACCAGATTAAGTTGAAGACCAGACTGAAACAGACTTTCAATTGGTTATGCACCATTGGAACTGCAGTTTTGTCCAAGAGTAGGTTCCGATGATTTATGGAAATGCATTTTCCATACAAAACAAAGCATTTCCCCCAGCATTTTCAAACAAAACAAAATGTGAATTCTTATATAGGTCTTATATTGACAACTACAATCAAAACTAGGGGTGTGTTTAAAAAAATCGATCTTTCGATTCAAATCGATCTTCATTTGAATGATTCGATATCGATTTATGAAACCTGAGATCGATCTTTAGAATTAGCCAATTTTCCCCGCATATGTGTACCGTTTTAACGTCTCGCATTTTATCTCGCGAGATCATCCTTTTTTTTCTCGAGCACCGCCACTTGGCTGGGGTGATCAGTTAAGCATGGCTGCAGTAAGAGTAAAAAAAATGTACCTCTGATCCACAGAGCATTAATTGATATTAAAAAAATTATGTAACGGTTGTTATTATAACAACAGTATAAACACTAATATCTTAATACATTTTAATAAAGTTTGAGTGTTCTTTGTATCATTACAACATTTCACATTCAAACTACACTTTGTATTGTAACTGAAATGTCCCTACAAGAATCAATATTGAATTGGATCGAATCGAATTGAATCGGGACCTTGTGAATCGAAATGGGAAATCAGTGGTGATACCCACCCCTAATCAAAACAACACCCTACTTCAGAGATCTGAAATGTGACTCACTTTAACTGCCAGAGAACTGTAAAATGAACAATCCACAGAGAGAGGAAAATAAAATTTATTTTATTCCAATTCTAATAAGATTTATTCTAATCTTGATTCACTTAGCTTCAGTTTGGCTTTTTACTGGTTAAAAGCATTTGAGAATATCATTGACACCAATGGTTGTATATTAAAAATTCTTTCTAAAAGGCTAGAACAAATACTGTTGTTAGTTTTCCACCCCTAGAACTGGTGCAACAATCAAACTAACTAATTGGTTAATCAGAGAATGTGGACAGGACTGGCTAAGAATGTGAAAGAAACATGCTGATTTGGGATGCCACCCTAACAGCTTTATCCAGAGAACATGTATTTCAGTACTTTAAGGTTTGGAAATGCAGTGTCCAGAGGGGCAGAGTAAAGCAGTAGTATTTCCGCAGTGTTACTCTGGGACACTAGGGGGAGGTATACTATGAACCGCCCAGTCTAGGGCTTGTACCTTTCTGTTGACGTGCTGCATCACACCCTCTATGGTGCGGTGCTGCTGAATGAGCTTCAGTGCTCGGCTAGGACCCAGGCCTCCTATCTTACCACAGTAGTCACAGCCCAGTAGGATACACAGGTCAATAAACTGAAAGGAGACAGACAAGAGTAGCATTGTGCAAAGTTATTACCCCGTTACTAGTACACATACGAGGGTCTCATACATGCTAGCTCACGTATATGTATGTTTCAGTACATGCACATAAGACCCATTCATATTCGGGTCCTGCACACCTTGAGAGGCTTATTTTATGACAATGACCAACTGGCTGTACATTATCCATTACACAGCAGTACTGATCCAGGATCAGGTTTACCCTGTAAGAGGTCAAAATTAACCCTGGAATCGTGTGGCAACTAAAATCTTGTTAGATGCGAATGTTACTTAAACAGTAAAGAAAAGCTCAGGTCTACAAAACATAAAGCGTGGACAGATTCTGCATAGAACTGCACAACTACTAATTTTGACATAAAGCCACAAAGTAACAGAATCCAAAATTGTTGTACCTCTTTTTGAGTAAGTTGAAGAGTTTCCAACAGCTTTGGCAAAGAGTATTCTGTGACCTCACTATGAAATTGAGAATCAGGGAATCAGACTTTTTTTTTTTTACATCAGTTATGCCTGAGGTACATAACAATATATTGCAAAGTTCATCATGTATCATGAAAAACATATTCCTACCAGGAACACTAGAACCAGCTAATAATATATCCATATATTTAAAAAACAAAACCAAAAACCAAGACTAGATTCACTAGAATCCATATCCCAACCTGTTTCTCACCTTTTCTTCTTGGCGTTGAGTTGCCGGAGGAGTACGGTTCCCCCAAACGCCAGGGTGTCCATGTCCTCTGAAGCCACGGCGTCCACTACACCAGTCCTAACCAGGTGGGCACACAGTGCCTCTCCATCCCCAGATGCCTGGGGTAAATAACACCAGGCAAGAAGACAATTCATTAGCCAATGGCCAATAAAACTCAATAATATTAGTACAGGATGGATTAAGGAAAATCTGAATTATGGGAAGTCAAAGTATAGGTAATTACCCTGATATAAGGCACACCCATGAGTGTGAGGAGACGCATGAATTCCTGAGTCTTAGTGGACACTGTGGAAGTGTATACAAAATGTACGTATTAACATCTGTGGACGGTCGGAACGTACCCACGATTCACAAACCATGGCCCCATTGATGAGAGAGAGACCGATCATCTCCATGGAAAACAAGAGTTTCAGTAGAAGCATTCAACTTTTGTAATATGTGTATTTATTACCTTCCCCAGAGTTATATGAGCTATTCCTGCCTGAAGTTTGTGCTCTCTTCTCCAGCTGAAAAGACAGAAACAATCTGCAACGTTGGTAGTTTATGAACATATAAACTTAAACATAGGGCAACAACAACAGCATGTACGTGTGTAACATTTTCTTTCCTTCATTTCTCACTTATTTCAAAGTTTGGAACAATGTTCAACCTTGGGTTGATGACTAAAGGGTCCTTCTCCAACTTTCATTAATGTTACACAATTAAAAATTATCTGCCAGTTGGAGCAAAAGTGAGAAGTAAACAAATTCCTCAAACTAGAGTAAGCAGTAGTTTTTAGTAATGTGTGGCTAACAACTTAGGCCAAACGTGGGCTGGGTTTCAAGGATGCTTCTTACCACAGCTCTTTTCTGATCGGGCGGTTTGCCATCAAACACAAAGACTGGCTTGATGTCGTGCTCCAGAAACGTCAGTGTACGGAAAAACAGACCTAGCAGAGGACTGACACGCATACATGAACACAATATCACCATATTTTTATAAGATATTATATTTACGATAATTTATTTATAAATAACGTTATTTTGTGGCACATAATGGAAGGTTCATTCATTGTTTATATCTCATCATAGCAGGACTATCAACTAAAATAATCTATACACTTTATATACCATCTTAGACCAATGTAGCTGCCTGACTTACCTTAGTTTTAGTTCGGGCACAGCTGAGCGAAACTGGTTCACAACAATGGAGGTGTCAAATGCAATTTTTTTCCCTTAAACAATAAAACAAACACCACATTAGTCACCACTAACAACAACAACTTTTGGAGAAGAACCACTGTTTTCATAGTCAGGTGATTCTAGCCACTACGTACAGTCCACAATACTGATCCAGCCTTTTATTCACTAGCTATCTATTCGTTGTCTTTAACAATAATCATCTGAAAGCGGAAAATAACTTTTATGTAGCAATTACTGCGTGTATCGTTAACATATATGGATGTTAGTAGCTAGTTAACCTATGTAGTTATCTGGCTTAACTAGTACTACTCGACACCAGAAAATAAATACTAACCCAGCTAAGCTAGCTAGCTAACTCGATTTGGGTAATTTACCAGCGTAATCTCCGATTTCTTTGTAAGATATTGATTTTGGAGCGTCACCACGAATTAAATCAGCCAACTTCGTGATCCCCATTACGAAGTCTCAGGACTTAAATCTAATCTAAATGCAGTTACAATTGGATAGGTCGGAAATAAGCTTCGCTTTTAGTCCGTAGCCGTTGTGTCCCTTCTCGGTTGCCGTCCAGCACTTTGAGTTGAAGCGGAATAGTTTCGAAAATAATAGAGCAGCCTGAGCCATGCGCGATGGAGCCCGTGTCAGTGCAGAAAATTTATTTGTTACCGATACTGTTATAAAAATTAAATCTGATAAGTACATTTACGATTAACACGTACTTTTGAGTCTATTTAAAAGTCTTATTAAAAAACCTGCAGTGATGGAGCAAGGATTAGAAATGTCAGCAATGATTCCGGCTTTGCAAGAGCTAGCAAGGTACCCTGTGTGTGTTTGCCAGCTATCAAGTGTGTGTGTGCTGATGTACTGTATGATCTTTTCATGGACACACTCACACTTTGTTGAAAACAATGTTAACAAAGGTCCTCGTTTTTCAGTGCCAGTTCAGTGGAGTACAGCAATGCTGTGCAGAAACCACGTCAAATTTTATGTCAGTTCATTGACAGAATACTGACTGATGTTGACCTGGGTAGGTAACAGTATTTGTTTTATCTGTGATGGTTATATCAGTGTCTAAAGGCTTCAGAGTTTCATTGTTTTCTGATTTTAGTTGCTCTGGAACTGCGTAAGAAGACTAATGCAGAACCAGCCAGTGTTATGCTTTTGGACTTCATTCAGCACATTATCAAGTCCTCGTCATTAATGTTCATAAACCCAGCATGCCAGTCAGAGAAGTTCAGAGATGTGGAAACCGGTTGCACTGGTAATCACTGAGCGTTCACCATATTTATGCGGTGTCATTTTATCTGGAATTAATCTGTGTTCACATGTATGGTAAAGACAAGCAAATTCTGGAACAATCTCTCTCCCTCTTTTCTAGATTTTAGTAAATGGATCATTGTTCGCCTGCTGAGAATTGCTGCCACCCCGGAGTGTGAGATCCTTCGTGAAAAGGTTGCCTTGGTCATCTGTTCCTTGCTCCAGCTCTTCAGGGCCAAGGGTCCGGTCACGTTCGGCCTCTTGGGCAGAGAGCTCATATGTCTGACCCAGGATGTGATGCATGTGAGCGCCAGACTGCCCCGGGCGCAAGCCGGCGAGCCCCCTCCGAGCTGGCCTGTGCCGTTGGGGCACTTTGGCATCGGTCCTACCGATACTGCCCCGTATCTGACTGCAGCTGCCCTCCAACTGTCCTCGAGGACATCGGCCCAGGCTCTTCTAGCGACCACGCTCACGGTCCTTACCGACATCCTGCAGGGGCTCTTCTTCCCGAGGGAAACGGGTAGGATCCTGGATGCCACCTGCTTCATCCTGACCACCGGTGGCCCCAGGCTGTGGTCTGTGTGCATGGAGCTGCTTGCTCGCGTCGTGACTCTGGGGGGTTTTCCCGAGGACCACTCCCAGACCTTCTTTGCTGCTTATCTGTACGTCCTGGACTCCTTCGGCGCCTGCGACCTCTCCCACCTCGCCGAGTGCAGCACGGCGTTCCAGAAGCTCACCCGGCGCGTGTTCGTCCCGGAGAAGGGGGCGCACGGCAGGTTCGAGAGGGTTCATCTCAACATGCTACTGGACAGGCTGCAGACGCTCGTGCTCAGTGGGGCTGTAGAGCGGATCAAAGTGGCCGAGGTGAGGGGGACGCTGTGTGAGATCTTTTGCTTCATCCTCGAGTTCGTACCCCTGGGATACGAGTCTGCTGCGGTGATCCGGAAAGAGAGGGTGATGGCAGTCTGCAAAGCCATGGTGCGTTCTATTGGAGCTCTGGAAGACCAGCAGGTAAAGACACATCATCAGGAGCTGTACCTGCAAATGTCATTGGTTAAAAAATAGGTAGCACTCATGAATAACAATGAAATCACTTTTTTATATATATTTCCAGTATGTGGAGGGTTATCTCTGTGCTGCTCTGAAAGCAGAGGTCCTCACTATGCTCCAAGAAGCCCAGAGCAATACGGATGACTCAGGGGAGCTTAGTGGTGGTGATGAGGAAGTTCCAGCTAAGAAACGAAGAACTCAGCCTGTGTATGTGAACGATGGTGCTGACGCAGCCCTCATATTTAGTTCCTCTCTCCTCCTTGGTCTATGTGCTCTTGTCTTTTGGTTGTTCCATGTTGTTTGTTCTAATCGCGCTGATCCGTCCTGATCCGCTGGCAGTCAGGTGGACATGAAGAGTAGCAGTGAGGTGTGGGCCGCCGTGGGCGACCGGCTGGATGAGCTCCTGCAGCAGCTCCGTGAACCTTCACCTCCGTGCGGGACGCTACTGGACGGCTTGGCTCTCATCGTCCACCTGGCTGCTGTCTGCTCCAGGTATGACTTAGCTCTGTGTTTTGGTGTCTGAGCCTGCTTGACTGGAGGGCGATGACTTGCGCTCTTTCCGACCCCTTCCGTAGGGGCTACGGCGTGCCGTTGCCCGGGGAGAAGACCGCGGGGCCTGTCTGTGCTCCAGAGACGGCCCAGCCGGTCTGGCTGAACCCCAGGGCCCTGACTCAGGTAGTGGAGAGCTGTCGCACTGTCATGGCCAACACCAGTGTTGGGAACTTAGAGCCACTGGTAGACAGTACTATCAGGATCCTGGATGCCATCCTTTACCTGACCGGTGGGTCTTATGATCTCAACCTCTTCTGTATATAAATGAATTGAATTTCAGTTTGATATTTTCTACGCATTACGACTGAACAGTGGTATATTGTTTTTTTTTTTTTACTGTGCCATATTTGTTTCTGACTATATTTCCCTCTAATATGCTGTTTGTTTCCAGCTGACGGTCAGACCGATGCAAGCCTTTACCGCACCGTGTGCGCCCTGCTGTCGGTTCCCTGGGTGACGGACCACTCCGCCCTCCCGGCGTACCGGTCCGCATCGTTCCCCGCAGCTCTGACAGGGCTGGCCCAGAGACTGGCCCCTGCTTACTGTACGTCACAAGCCCGGCGTTCTTGATGTCTGCTCACGTATTGCCAGCTCGCACGCTTAACTCTGTATACTTGGATTTATTTGCCACAGCTCCACAAACTCGAGCCCACTGTGTGTACCTGCTCGCCCTGCTCCCCGGGGAGGTGTGTGCGGACTGGCGCTCAAGTGTGTACCACTGGGCCCTGCGGGACGAGAGCGAGACAGAACGGGCCAGTGCCGTCAGGGGCTTCCCCATCCTGGTCCACCAGCTTGGGCTCAAATCCTACGACCTACTCCACGACACTCTACTGTATGTTCTTTATAATCTGTCTTACAGGTGTTGTTTAAAATTTCGCCAAGATGCCATAAAGGCTTGTTGATATTACGGCATTACAAAACATTTATGACTTAGTGTAATTGTATATATCTTGATTTAAGTAATTGACATTGCAGTTGTATTTGTAGGAGGGTTAGCACAGTGTTTTCCCTTTTAACAGTGTCAATTCAGAACATAGATTATGGATGGTATTGTTAGTTAAATTGCTAATAGCAAACCATTCAGTTTTCTTCAAGCACTGGTATAAAATCACCATGTAAAATTAAATTGATGTGTAGTACAAGACCGGGACCGGGTCCCCCCCCCCAATCAACAAATTACACTTGGGGCGAGGTAGATCTTTGTGACTTGGTCATCTTATAAGTAGATCGCAACCTGAAAATTTGTGGGCATCCCTGTTGTAGCCTTTTGTCTTGCATTGTCACAACATTACATCCATGTCCTGTCACACAGGGACAGGCTTCAGGATGGTTCCACCCGTGTGAGGGTGGAGATGGCCTCCATCACGGGCCCACTGCTCTGTTGTCTGGCCGGGAGCTCTCGCCTCCGACTTCCTGAGGAGACGTCTCCAGGTGACACGTTCCTTAGCTCTCGCATCTGTGTCTCCGCTGCATGCTCAGACCGGCCAGCCACCATCAGAGCGTCCGTCCTCATACCTTTCCTGCAACTGCTTAAAGCCAACGAAGACGGCGACGTCAAACAAGGTCGGCACCATAACAGTCAGCAGTTTCTGGGCTGTTCAAACGTAGACATGCTGTTTCTTGATTTTGCCAGAGTATAAAAAAATGACTTCAGTGTTACAACTGAATATAGCATTTTTAAAAATATCTTGTCTCTTGGAATATAGTTGGAAGGGTTTTTCCATCAACATTGAGGGGTTGTTTATTAACCATAACCTCCTGTTGTTTTTTGTTCTAGCTTTTATAGTGAACATGCGGCAAATATGTAAGCATGTAGACTTGGCGTGCAGTGATTCAGACACTAAATCACTGCTGAGTGCCCTGGTCAACCTCATAGAGGACCCACACCAGGATGTGCGGCTGGTCTTCAGCCAGAACATCAAGAACCTTCTGGAATCCTGGAGTGGAGATGGCTTTCTGAAGGAGGTACCTTGACTCATCTTAGTCTGTTAACCTTGTGCTACATTTGATTAATAATTAATAATAGCATCTCTCTTGGCACCCAGCTTCTGGTTTCCAGGTTAAAAGAGGCCTACACAAACGCAAAGACAACCAGAAACAATGAATTGAAAAACACTCTGATCTTGACCACAGGCGAGATTGGAAGGTGAAAGCATAATGTTATTGTTATTCATTTTGAAATATGGGCATGGTCCGTACCCGTCTGTCTGACTGCCTGTCTGGCCGTCTCTCTGTCTTCGTTTTGCAGAGCGGCCGAGGGGAACCTGGTGTCCTTTGCCCTGTTGCGGCTGCTGCACTGCCTGCTCTCCAGGTCCACCCAGGTGTCTGTGGTGGCCTACACGGAGATCCAGGCACTTGCCACCTCCAGAGGTCTCAAACTTCAGTCCTTCTTCAACCAGTACAGGAACCCAGTCTGCCAGGTCAGCAGGGCTGTGGCCGAGGGCCTCAGCAACTCCTTTCACCACCATATTTTTCTATACATGACTGTGTCTTCCAGAATGTTCCTGAACGTTCCAGAATGTTCTATCATGCATTACCGACCCACAAAACTAACTTGAGTAACTGAGGTTTTAAAATGTGATGTTTGTTTGCATGATGCCTGACTGGCCGTGTCCCTCCAGTTCCTGGTGGAGTCCTTGCACGCGCGTCACGTCACGGCCCTGCGCTGCACGCCCGACCAGAGCAGCGAGGCCCTGCAGGAGGAGGCCGCCCACCAGAGGGAGATGGCCCTGGACATCCTCTCCCACGTGGCCCACGTCTTCGACTTCCCAGACCTGAACCGCTTTCTCAACGTAAGCCCGCTCTGCGTCTTCCTGCCCCTTCATGGAGTAGTGTGGCTGAAAAATGCTCATTTTGAAACCAGACAAAACCAGCTTGTTAGCATTGCGCAAACGGTATGATGTTAACTGGTTGTGGTTGAAGTTGCCCTCGTGTGCCACCAGCGTACTCTGCAGGTGCTCCTGCCCTACCTGGCCGCCAAGGCCAGCCCCACGGCCTCCGCCCTTATCCGCACCGTCGCCAAACAGCTGAACGTCAACCGCAGGGAGATCCTCATCAACAACTTCAAGTACATCTTCTCTCATCTGGTGTGCTCCTGTACCATGGAAGAGCTGGAAAGAGCCTTTCATTACCTGAAGGTCAGCTCCTGCAAAGCCAGACGTGGACATTGACAGTAGTTACATTCCCACAAATGAAAATAGATCTTGTAAAACCTTTATGCTGAATTCAAATGTATTTTTAGAATTTTACTATCAGACATAGTTTTAAAGTCACCGAGAAATTAAAATGAACGGTAAGTGTATATTACTTATTCATAAATAAGTCTGTTATTACATTTTAAATAGGTACAGATGTACTTATTTGAGTTTTTTCCCCTGTAGAATGAGACGGAGATCGAGCTGGGGAGTCTGCTCAGGCAGGACTTCCAGGGCCTTCACAACGAGCTCCTCCTGCGTCTGGGAGAGCACTACCAGCAGGTCTTCAACGGACTGGCCATCCTGGCCTCTTTTGCGTCCAGCGATGACCCTTACCAGGGTCCGCGGGAGATCACCACTCCGGAGCGCATGGTGCGTCTGTTCTACACACCAATCACTGTCTGAACATTTTGTGCATTTTTCTGTTTTGAATGAGTTTACTTATTGCTGTTGTAATTGAACTAGTCTTGGAATTTGGTTATGGGCTTTAGTGAGGAAAACCCGTCTTTGGATTGGAAGGGGATTATTTAATCTGTCTGCCGAGCTGGGCTGCTCATGGCCCTTTTGTTTCAGAGCTTGTGTTGGAATGCAAGTTTGACTGCTCAAATATCGTTTTTAAAAGAAATTCCAAGTTCCTAATTTTATGTAACGACCAACAAAACTACACACATAATTTAGTGTTATTTAAATCAAAAGCAAAATATGAACATAAAAGCTCTAAAAGATGAGATGTATGCAAATTCTCGAGCCCAGTCCACACAAAAAAAAAAGTCAGATGTAGAA
The DNA here is from genome assembly GCF_052324685.1 of Brachyhypopomus gauderio. NCBI lineage: Eukaryota > Metazoa > Chordata > Actinopteri > Gymnotiformes > Hypopomidae > Brachyhypopomus > Brachyhypopomus gauderio. The sequence continues at coordinate 7,292,514 of NC_135229.1, forward strand.
CACTGTGTGTTAATGAGCGCGGTTAATTCCCCTTGCTGTGCAGGCACATTACCTTCAGCCAAAGCTCCTGGGCATCCTGGCGTTCTTCAACATGCAGCTGCTGAGCTCTAGTGCTGGAGAGAAGGACAGGAAGAAGATGGTGGGAACATCTCAGCATCTGCCCTTTCAGAACAACCCGTTTCCTTAGAGGAGAGACTGATGGCTCCTCTTCTGTTTTTAGGCCTTGAACAGTCTGATGGCTCTGATGAAGATGATGGGCTCCAAGCACATCAGCTCGGTACGGGTGAAGATGATGACCACTCTGAGAACTGGCCTGAGGTACAAGGAGGACTTCCCAGAGCTCTGCTGCCAGTGAGTCACTTTGTCAGCATGTCAGGAAGCGTTTGGACCTAGGGGCCCTCAACCCCAACCTGGTGAAACCGTTTTATTCCATGACAACAGCTCTGTGGGCCCTGATATCAAGAGATGACAAAAAAAAGATTGTTCATAAAGCAAGTGTTATAACAATTAATGTTAACATGCATATATATAAAAAAGTTGGGAGAACACCTGTCCCTGACTGACCTTGTTTCAGAACCTGGGACTGCTTCGTGCGCTGTCTGGATTCGTCGTATTTGGGGCCGCTGCTGAGTCACGTGATCGTGGCCCTTTTGCCCCTCATCTCCATCCAGCCCAAGGAGACAGCCACCATTATGCACTACCTCATAGTGGAGAACAGGTACACTTCTCTGCCCTTTATACTAACCTGCTCTGTCTTTTAGTTTTGGTAGTTGATTGCTGTGTTTGATCTCTTCTCAGGAAGGAGGTGGAAGACTTTCTTCATGAAATCTACTTCCTTCCTGACCACCCAGAGCTGAAGGATGTCAACAAGGTCCTCCAAGACTACCGGAAGGTATAATAAAAAAAAAACCAAGTCTGCAAAGGTAGCGCTCGTAAAATGTAGCTGCTCTGCGTGCTGGTGGAGGTCTGTCTGGTGGGTGTGGGAGACGTGTGGTGGTGGTGGCGATGGTGGTAATGCCGTGTGTGTGTCTACAGCAAACCTCCAAGAGCACGGATCTGCAGACGGCCCTCCAGCTGTCCATGCGAGCCATCCAGCATGAGAACGTGGACATTCGCATCCACGCCCTCACCAGCCTGAAGGAGATGATGCACAAGAACCAGGTTGGAAAACCTCAGGATACACACACTCACTAGGGCTGGGCGATAAAACGATAACGATAATTATATCGATATAACATTGTCTCGATAGAAATATAAGATGCATTCGATAGAAATCGATAAAATTAAATTCCCGCCATGTTTTAACAGACAACATGATTAGCCAATGACAATAGCGCCACCCAGACCAATCAAGCGGATGAACTAGAGTTCCAAGTTTTTCTGGACGAATGCTTTTACGCAGGCCCTCTGTAGGTTTTTAGCCATTGTTTAGCTATTGTGTTAATTGTCTAAACACCTAGCTAGTTTGCTACATTTAAAGAGCATTTAGCTTACACGTGAATTAAAGTGATAAGCAATTTTATCACAGGTAAGAAAACTGGTGCAATGTCTCCAAACGATTCCACAAAATAGTCTAAACATAATCTGGTAAGACAAAGGGAATAACACTGTAGGTTTTTACAAACAAGAGCATTATACAGGATCTCATTATGTAGAACGGGACTGAATTAGTTAAGGTCTTTAAATGTTGATTGCTAGGTAATTAAGCCTGAAAAAGTGTATGCCTTAGTTTTCATCTAAATACATAGCTAGCTACATGTAACGATTTACCAGGGAAGGGGTGACGCAATAGCGGGTTTTGAATATTTAATAAAAGACACGCGACAAAACCAAACAGAAGCAGAACAACCAGGCATAAGGAGAATCGAACAACGTGAGGAGGACTCAAACAATGACATGGGGTATACACTAACAGCAATGTACACGAGGGTCAACGAAGCACGCACATACACAAGCAACGAAACATTTAACCAACCAAAGAATACTAACACTGGAAAACTAACAGTGACACTGACAGCACAGGCGTGTGAACAATACTCTACACAGAGAGACAGCGAACTAAACACAAATACTACTAAACACGTAGGGAGGGGAAGAACGGAGAGTAAAAGCAGATGAGAACACAGTAAACATTTGTGAACAAGACAGACGTAGAACACGAGCCGAAGACTAACCTGGACCGGACAGCAACACACCCTAAGGAAACAGGGCAACTCTACCTACAAACCAGAATCATACAGCAAGAGGGAAAAGGAGAGCACGGGGCAAGGCGAAAGGGAAACAGAACAAACAATGACCGACACGGAAGCAAAACACTAGGGGGTTTTTATACACTGGAAACAAGACGGTGAAACGGGACTCAGGTGTGTGTGACCAATGACGAGGGCGTGACAGACAGAGGGAGGAACAAATGGGAGCGGGGAGCTAGGCGGGACCAGGGAGGAGGGAGGGGCTGGACGTGACACTACATTTAAATACCTTTACCCTTAGTTTTTATCTAAACAGCTAGTTATCTCTCTAGCTACATTTTGTGACGCTGGAAGGAGGAGGCACGACGAGCGTCGAACAGTGGAACATAAAACGTTTAATGATCACACAAAACACGTGAAGCTCCGTGTGGAGGGCAAGCATACAACTACACTCACACGAAACTTTAGACAAAGACGAGCACAAGACATTGCGCGAACGCACATTATATAGGTGATCAACACATACCTTGTGATCTCGAGACAAGGCACAGGTGCGACTACGAACACGCTCACAAACTACCCACACCCACGGAACTAACAAACATGGACATAACTGCACGCAGACAACATAAGGACACGCCCACAGGGAAGGGTCCGGAGCTGTGACCATGACACATTTAAAGAGCTTTAGAAATTCAGTCCAGTTGTGCCATGATGAACAATGAAAGATGACGCCTTATTTATGCATATAAACAACGGAAATTGTGAATATCATCTGTAGTGTCTTTATATGTGTGCACACGAGGGGAGTTGGATTCTGCAGAGGAGGCGGCACGACGGCATTCAGCGTAATGAGAGACTGTATGTAAGGGGATTTATGATTCACTGTCTGTGATGCTCAACCAGACTCTGATATTTTGTTCACTCCCTTATCTGTGTTTCTGCCCCTCAGTTACAACTTTCTTCAGTTACAACTCTTATTGAACTTTGGAACTCATTCCTGACACCAGTGTGTTGTGAATCTGTTAACACACTGCGGACTGAACAAATTTATAAAAATGTATAAAAAATGTATAAAAATTTTATATCGTGATATATATCGATATCGACTGATATGAAAAAAGTTATCGTGATAAGATTTTTTCCCTATATCGCCCAGCTCTAACACACACACACACACACACACACACAGACACACATGCTCTATGTAAATTGGAGTTGGGGGGGTATGAAATCCTGTAATAAAGGGAGAACGAGTTCTGTTCAAGTCCAGTAAGAAGTATCACCTGTAAGAAGTTGTTTGACTTCTTACAGGTGATATTTGTCACTATTAAGGCTGAACAATGTATTGTTTGTTAATCACCATCACACTACTGGCCTTCACAATCACAATGATGTAAATCAGCTCCGGCACATTGCAGTATTTCTTCTTGTACGCCATTAATGTCCTGTCCAGTATTAGACGTTATAACCTGCCCCCTGCAGGACACTCTGCTGAAGCGCGTGCTGGACAGCGAGACGGTGGAGCCGGTGATCTCGCAGCTGGTGACGGCGCTGCTGCGCGGCTGCCAGGACGTGCACCCCGAGGCCCGGCTGCTCTGCGGCGAGTGTCTGGGCCAGCTGGGCGCCATCGACCCCGGCCGTCTGGACCTGACCGCGGCCGACACGCGCGGCGCCGGCTCCGTGTTCGTGGTGCGTCTTTTTTTGCACTACGCTTCTAGTCGTGAACGAAGCGCTCCTGGTAACGGCTGTGCAATTTCGTTTGTTTCATTGGGGTCGACAGAGCGGCATCGATGACTCGAACTTTGCCTTCGGGCTTCTGACTGAGCTCACCAGGACGTTCCTGGCGTACGCGGACGACGTGCGGGCGCAGGACGCCGCGGCTTACGCCATGCAGGTACGGAGACTGGCTCTTTACTTTCGCCGTCTCCACCGAACGCTTCCGAGTTGCACAGCTCTCACACGACCATTACCTCAGTTCCCTTTACCCTAGCAAGGACAAATGGCCGCCTGTAGTCCGCAAAGACACGAGCCACGAGGACTTAAATACACAGGGTAGTACTGAGCCAAAATGGCACCAGTGTCTATACTTGCTATGACTGCTTTAAATACACAGGGTAGTAACGAGCCAAAATGGTGACAGGTGTCAATGCTGAGGGGAGGCATTTGGATAAGGGTGGGCCGTTGAGGACGTGGGTGTTACAGGTGGTTTGTCGCCCCCCTCCCAGAGTGTTGACACACGCATCTGTGGTGTGATGTATGAAGCGAAAAGGAAAACGAATAAAAGGTTGTAAGTGCTGCTTTTTATGGCAACACACACAGGGCTAAATAACAACTCCCTGGTGGCCGATCAATAGCTACAGCGTTGAATAGATTCAAGTGTTTGTTTGAGTCCAGCTGGACTTATAAAGACACCGTAGGTGTTAAGTAGGTGTTAAGTAGGTGTTAATTTAACTCTTGGGAGATGCCAAACTGAGCGAGACCAGCCAGGTTTGCTTATCGGTTTTACTGGCTTGGATGTGCCACTTGCTGGAAAGTCATTTAGTCTTTACTGGGATATTGAAGTACGAGAGGCCTGTTCCAGGAACTGCTTTCAATATACGAGTGTCGGGAGGGCCGGACTGACTCGCCAGGACGGCGTCTCTGGAGACGGTTCCCAGAACACGTCCAAGAGATTCTGGAGCCCCACTTGAACAGCAGGTCGGTCAAGATCTTTTAAATCAAGTTCAGTTGAATCTTTATTGCCATGCGTATTATAACGAAATATAAGAGTATAAACAGGATATGAAGTGCTTCATATGTTAGTTCCAGTCTCGTAAATCATTCCTTTGGACCGCCTCGGAGGTCATAGGTCATGAACATACTGTAAATTGAGTGTGTCAATCTAAGGTACAAGAGCTCCCAGAAGGTGGTGGACTGGTCCAGAGTGACTAAACCCATCTACCTCAGTAGTCGCGGTAGTAAGTTCTCGGACTGGTCCGCTACGTGGGCGGGATATCTCATCAGCAAGGTGCGCCCTCGCGATTCACAACAGCAATTTTTTATATGAAAATAAGCTCCTCCAGTATGACACCCCGTGTGTGTGTGTGTGTGTGTGTGTGTTAGGTCAGGCACGAGCTGGCCAGCAAGGTGTTTAACTGCTGCAGCTTCATTATCAAGCACGACTACAGAGTGACCATCTACCTGCTGCCACACATCCTGGTGTCTGTGCTGCTGGGCTCCACTCCGGAGGAGCAGCAGGAGGTGGGGGTCCTGACGGTGCCGCGCTCCACCCTCGCTCCACCCTCCACCCACTCTCCGTCCAGATGTGGACCTTCATTCAACATGCTATGTATTTGTGCACTATAGGAACGGTGGAGGCTTTTCTCAGGAGTGAGAAACCTTATCATAACCACTGTGTGTGTGTGTGTGTGTGTGTGTGTGTGTGTGTGTGTGTGTGTGTGTGTGTGTGTGTGTGTGTGTGTGTGTGTGTGTGTGAGGGAAGGTGAGGGAGGAGATCATGGCCGTTCTGAAGGAGGACGAGGGGCGACTGCAGGAACACACTTCTGGCCTGTGCCAGCTCAGCACGCAGACCGTCTTCTCCGTGCTGGACCACCTGACCCAGTGGGGACGACACAAGCTGCAGACCCTGAGCGCCGCCAGGAGCTCGGCCCGACACGCCCGCGACCAGCACCAGACGCGTGACGGCGGTGAGGCCACGCCTCCAGCCCAGTGGCGCCACGCCCACTTTGGGGAACTCTTGCATCAACCTTTTTTTGCTGTAAATTGGATGTGTGAACGTGTAGCACTGAGATGAGATTGAGATGTTGCCATGATGTGGAAAAACCTCATGATTTGTATATGTTTGTATATAAACTAAATGATTACTTTAGGTTACAGAGCATTCAAGATAAGGTTTTGGTCAGTAGCCAAGTGCTTGGTTTATATGAAGCGTAGGACTCCTGGTGCTGGTGCGTAGCCGCTGATCGTGTGTGGCTGTGGCGTGCAGGTGCGGACGCGGAGAACGGCGAGTATCAGTGCGTGGTGGCCTTCCTCAACCGCATCCCCGAGGACCTGCTGGCCAAGGCCTCCTTCCGCTCCAGGGCGTACACGCGCGCCGTCATGCACTTCGAGTCCTTCATCAGGGAGAAGAAGCAGAACATTGAGGATCATCTCACGTTCCTGCAGGTACATCTCACGTTCCTGCAGGTACATCTCACGTTCCTTCTACAATGTTTAGTGTTATTACTCGTTTGGAAATTGCTTGAGATGTTTGAGATGTATGTGGGTGAGTGTTTTGTTCTTCAAAAGTTCAGAATGTTTGTAGGTCATCCGCTTAAGATGGTTTGCCATTCAAATCCTAATGAATACTTGATCAGAGTGGACATCCAGAGACTTGTGAGCATAAGCTGATGTGGTTGGTGTAGTGTAGTGGGTGCCAACGCTGCCTCTCTCATGGGGATCAGGGACCAATCCCAATCCAGGGATCCCAAATCTGGAAAAGGTATAATAAGAAGTCCCAGAACGGTGCTAGTGCTCCCATACTGAGTTGGCGTTCCGGGTGTGTCCGGGTCACTAGGCGCTGTATGCTGCCATGCACGAGCCGGATGGCGTGCGGGGGGTCAACGCCCTGAGGAAGGAGGAGCCATCGCTGCGGGAGCAGATCCTGGAGCACGAGAGCATCGGCCTGCTGAGAGAGTCCACAGCCTGCTACGACCGGGCCATGCAGCTGGAACCTGACCAGGCCAGACACACACACACACATACACACTCTTATACACACACACACACACACACACACACACACACACACACACACACACACACACTCTTATACACACACACACACACACATACACACACACACACACACACACTCATACACACACACACACACACATGCGCACATACACAGATACAGACTCATATACATGTATGCACACACAATCACACACACATCCCCACCAGTTGCATTTGTTTCTTTGTGGACCTCATCAACACTCCTCATGAAGCTTTAATTCCTGTTTTATTTATTTTTAGCTCTATTACATTTGCTATTTAGAGAAAAAAAAATCACAGATGAGGAGATTTGTAAACTGTGTTTCATTTGCCCCCTTTAACTACACAGATAGTGCATTACCATGGCGTGATGAACTCCATGCTGGGGCTCGGGCAGCTGTCCACCGTAATGACCCAGGTCAACGGAGTCCTGGCGAACAGGTGAAGTCCACACACTGCATGTGTGTGCCACTCAGAACAGTCGCCACCATGATAACGCTTCACTTTTGCCTCCTTTATTCCTCGTGCGAAGACCTCGGTGGAAGTCGGACCTGAACACTTATCGCGTGGAGGCCGCGTGGAAGTTGTCCAAGTGGGATTTGGTGGAGGACTACCTGGCCTCTGGTGACGTTCCCACCGCTCAGCTGTTCACACCTCACCATTTAACGCACCATCATCTCCTGAACTGACCCTTCTCTGCACAGACAAGAAATCCAACACCTGGGGTGTCCGTCTGGGTCAGATGCTGCTGGCAGCCAAGAAACAAGAGACCGAGAGCTTCTACGAGAAGCTGAAGTTGGCCAGGAAAGAGCAGGTGGTCCCTCTTTCAGCCGCCAGTTTTGAGTGTGGGACCTACCAGAGAGGATATGAATACATAGTCAGGTACGAAGGTCCTGAGGGGACGAGCCAGTGTGTGAAGTGTCTCTTCTGTTTTTTTAACTGTAACGTAAGCAGATTCAGAGCTGTGAACTTGTTGTGGATTTGATTTCGAATAGATGTCATTTCCATTTTACCCACCAGTCTTCACTTGGTGAACCATGATGGTAAAGCGTCTTGAGTTTAGAAAAAAACGTTGCCTAGATCTGTGCCTTGCCAAAATTTTATCACAAATTTGATTTCTGAATCCACTATTTGTACATATGGTGCTTAAAATTCAAAATGTGTGCGATCAGCAAGATTTTGGTTAACCTGTAAGGAAAAGATAATTTTGTCAATATGATTCAATATATTAAAAACATAGTTGTAATAAGCAATTTAAATAGTCGATTAGCATAATATTACAATTCTCATCATAATACCAAAAGCTGGTGCTACTCCAGAGGCATTAGAGGTGTGAATTGCCCCCCGTGATGCGTTGGTACACCTGCGTGTGTTCCAGGCTGCACATGCTGAGTGAGCTGGAACACGCCTTCACCGAGCTACACAAGGGTGCCGGAGCAGCCAGAGACGCCAGGACGTCCGAGCCCGTGCTCGGCTGGGACTCACGCCTCCTCATGATGCAGAACTCCTTCAGGGCTAAAGAGCCGATCCTGGCTCTCCGCCGAGCCCTGCTGAGCCTCAGCAAAGGGTGAGCAACCTGAAGAACATCAGTAGAACATCAAGGTTCCATAAAACCACAAGGTTTATTTGTTTATTTGTACATTACAAGTAACATTTTATATATTTTTTGGTCAGAATCCTTTTTTCCCCATGTTACTGGTGTTACCATTTGAGTTGAGCTTCTTTCAGTTAGCGGTCGGTCGGTTAACTTGGGCCCCCATGGCCTTCCATATATGCAGTAGTGCGAGATGTTGCTGCTGTCGCCACAGGTCTTTGTGTGAGGAGCAGGTAGGCGAGTGCTGGCTGCAGAGCGCTAGAGTTGCCCGGAGAGCCGGCCACCACCAGACAGCCTTCAATGCCCTCCTCAACGCGGGCAACTCACACCTCTCGGAGCTCTTTGTGGAGAAGGCCAAGTGGCTCTGGTCCAAGGTACACTTAATCCAGAAAGGACTTAATCCAGAAAGGACTTAATCCAGAAAGGACTTAATCCGCAAAGGTTCATAAACTGCCCGGTGCATTTACTCATGTTCTCACCACTTTATTAGAAACACCTATTGTATTCCTATGCTCACTGGTCGACGTCAAGCACATTTACTTGTATATTTACATTTTTTAAGTCTTTAAAGTAAAACAGTGTCATTTATTAGGCACTTTTATAAAGGCCTCAGCCACACAAGTGCTGCTGCTGTTTTTATACATGTCACTGTATCTGTAACACACACATACATAAAATACAATGATCTGTGATAAGAAGCCTTTTATGGAGAGCTAGGAGACGGTTGTTCCGGTGAGTGTACTGAATTACAGACCAAGTCCCAAAGTCTAACCAGGTAGGTCCTGGCAACACTACAGTCTGGGGTTCGATCCCCAGAGATCACACGTAGTGATATATGACAAGTGATATGTTCTGATAGGGCGACGTGCATCAGGCCCTGATCGTGTTGCAGAAGGGGGTAAAGCAGTGTTTCCCCGAGGATCAACCCCCCACAGACCCCAAGAGGATTCAGGTCAAGGGGAAAGCCCTGCTGCTTGTGGGCAGATACATGGAAGAGACGGCCAACTCGGAGAGCAACGCTATCATGAAGATCTACAGGGTACTGCGGTCAGCTGTGCAAACGTTGTGTTCCAGCCTGCAGCTAAAGAGTACATCATCACTTCTCAACTCTGTCTTCTTGTGTCTTTGTTTCCCCTCGCTGCAGGAAGTCACTACGCTGCTACCAGAGTGGGAAGATGGGAACTTCTACCTGGCCAAGTACTACGACAAGCTGATGCCGATGATCACGGACAACAAAATGGACAAGCAGGGCAACCTCATCCGCTACATCGTCACTTATTTTGGAAAGTATGGGGTCTGATTACTCCTGTCTGATTACTCCTGTCTGATTACTCTCAGTCTTCCAATACAGTCCTTTTTTTCCCCTTAAACAAACTAAATGTCTGTCTGTGATGTCATCCTAGAGCACTTCAGTTTGGGAACCAGTACATATACCAGTCCATGCCCCGAATGCTCACACTGTGGTTGGATTTCGGCGCCAGAGTTTACGATGTAGAAAAAGGTATATGGTTCATAATGATTTATGGCATAAAACGTCCTTGACACGGAGCTCCCGGAGAACGGTTGGATTTCTCTGGCTTTCAGCCGGCCGCTCGGACCGGGCGCAGCTGCGGGCGGACCTGAACAAGATCAACGCGGTGATCAGCGAGCACACCCGCAACCTGTCGCCGTACCAGTACCTCACCGCCTTCTCCCAGCTCATCTCCCGCATCTGCCACTCCCACGACGAGGTGTTCGCCGTTCTCACGGAGATCATCGCCAAGGTGTTCCTGGCCTACCCGCAGCAGGCGATGTGGATGATGGCCGCGGTGTCAAAGGTCAGGGACCGCTCTGCTGCCTCGCCAACAACTTTGCAGCGGATTCATGTTTAGCCGTGGGTTTAGTTTGGGGAATGGTGGTTGGGTGAGTTGATTTGATTAGTTGATTGATTAGATTTTTGCATCTTTGTTTTCAGTCTTCCTACCCTACCCGTATGAACAGATGTAAAGAGATCTTGAAGAAGGCCGTCAGCCTAAAGGACTCCTTTGGGAAATTCATTGGAGATGCCAACAGACTGACGGACAAGCTGGTGGAGCTCTGCAACAAACCGGTGCGAGAGACCATGTCCTAGTGCGAGAGACCATGTCCTGGTGCGAGAGACCATGTCCTGGTGCGAGAGACCATGTCCTGGTGCTAAGAGGCGGCATGATTCCAAAGAATTATACATTATACTTAAGAATTCAAATATATATATTATTCAGAATTAGTTGGAACCTTGCCTTAGTGAAGCATAGCTGCATGGCAGGCTAAGTTGGGTAAGTTTAAGATGAGTAGAAAATGAATGAGTTCACAGTTGTAATGGCAGTTACAGTGTCAGTTTGTCATTAGAAGCAAACAGCTGCTGCACCTTTTCAAAAGTGGGAGGGTAGGTTTGATTCCCAGGAGGAACATGTACAGGATTCCTGTTTATTTGCAGAACCATGCCCACCCATTTTTATACCTAGACATATTGCAGCTCTGCAGTTTTACATGCATTGTATATGTGTATTTATACATTGTTTCCTCTCTGAGAAGTTTAAGTCAGTGCAAGGCAACAATACACAACTATTCTCCTTTCCTGAAAAGCTTTTTAGAGAATTCTCAGGAATTCTTGCAGTCTTCTTCAGTAATCGTGTCTATTCTGTGCATGCTGGTATTATAGTAAGGCATCTTTGGATTTTATTTTACGATCAGTGATTATTGTCACGGCAATGATGACCTATTGGTCTTATAACTAACGACACAACCTGCTCTCTGACCTCCTTTGTGACTCTGTGGGCCAGGTGGACGGAAGCAGCTCCACGCTAAGCATGAGTGTGCACTTTAAGATGCTGAAGAGGTTGGTGGAGGAGCCCAGCTTCAGTGAGATCCTCATCCCCCTGCAGTCTGTGCTCATCCCCACCCTGCCCTCCACCGGGGGCGCCAACCCCAACCATGACGCTTTTCCGGGCCACTGGGTCTACCTAGCCGGCTTCGACAACACCGTCAGTGTCCATATTCCCTTCACGCTTCTTCGCCTTCGCTTAACCCCACACGTTCTGACAGTGTTCCGGTTTCCCGTCCTGAAGGTGGAGATCCTGGCATCGCTCCAGAAGCCGAAGAAGATCTCCCTGAAGGGCTCGGATGGGGCGTTCTACACCATGATGTGCAAGCCCAAAGACGACCTGAGGAAAGACTGCAGACTCATGGAATTCAACTGTCTGATTAACAAGGTGCCCATTCACACACTGGTTTTCTGTCATGGTCATTATGATCCATTGGTGTGGGTGACCCTCAATTTAGTCCGGGCCCCACCGCACGTCTCCGTTTAACCCGCTGCTTCGCGCGTTAGTGCCTGAGGAAGGACGCAGAGTCGAGGAGGAGGGACCTCCACATACGCACGTACGCCGTCATCCCTTTAAATGAGGAGTGCGGCATCGTGGAGTGGGTGAACAACACGGCCGGCCTTCGCCACCTCCTCACCAAACTCTACAAAGAGAAAGGTCTCCCGTGCTCACACGCCTTGTCCGTGCTTCAATTATTAGACGCTCATCTCAGGTCGCGTGTGCCTCACAGAGCAGCCAGTATCGGATCAACCATACGGTGATCTCACTCAATTGAGCGTGATGTTTAAGCGGTGTTGCGTACCGACGTCTGATGTCTGCCTTGTCGTGTCAGGGCTCTATATGACTGGGAAGGAGCTGCGGAACGTGATTTTGCCGAAAACCGCCACCCTGCAGGAGAAGCTGAGGTTGCACAAAGATGTGCTGTGTGCCAGACATCCGCCTGTGTTTCATGAATGGTTTCTGAGGACTTTCCCAGACCCCACCTCCTGGTACAGCAATCTGTTATCACTAGGTTCTTAGTGAGCGATTGCTTTGAATGATATTTACATTGCCAAATAAAAACATAGGTTTTCTATAATTTGATCTCCAACTACGTGTTTTTACCAAACATGTGGCAGAAATGATGTCTTTGACGTGAAGGTCTGGTTACGTCTGTATATTAGAGTGACATATAAGAGTTTGGCACTTTCCTCTGCAGGTACAACAGCAGGTCTGCATACTGCCGTTCCACTGCTGTGATGTCCATGGTTGGCTACATCCTGGGCCTTGGAGATCGGCATGGAGAGAACATCCTCTTTGACTCTCTCACCGGAGAGTGCGTCCATGTGGATTTCAACTGCCTGTTCAACAAGGTTTGGTTTGACGGTTCGTTCGTGAATGGCACGGACGTTCGTGGCGAGCAGGTCTGAAATATGGCGTGGGTTTCAGGGAGAGACGTTCGACGTTCCGGAGGTGGTGCCATTCCGTCTGACGCAGAACATGGTGCACGCGATGGGCCCGATGGGAACGGAGGGGCTGTTCCGGCAGGCCAGCGAGGTCACGCTCCGACTGATGAGAGACCAGAGAGAACCGCTCATGAGGTTCACACCTTCCCCTTCAAACGCTTAAATCCAAACGCGTGCTCACAAGTAAACTCTCCCGTGTCGGACCTGGTTTGAACGGTCCCAGGCTAACGTTCCTATTTGAACGGTGGTGCATGTGCAGGTTCATGTAATCTGTGTAATCTACGTTTTATCAAGTCATTTTAGATTTGACCTCACGTTGTTTTCTCGTCCCAAGTGTGCTGAAGACATTCCTGCATGACCCATTGGTGGAGTGGAGTAAACCTGTGAAAGGCCCCTCAAAGACACCAGCCAACGAATCTGGGGAAATTGTCAATGAGAAGGTTTGGTTCTTTTCTAATGCCCATCCTGCTGGTACTCTGCATGGATATGCTTCGTCACCATACAACTTAAATCTCTATTGTCATTTATACATAAAGGTGACATTCTTGCTGTCAGCGCTTACACAGGCTTGTAGATCTTGGGATTTTAACATGACTTGCCACCATTTTGTAGATTTTGAAGCTGCATGCAGTCTGCACTCTGTATTTTAGTCAGCGTTTCCTAAACCTGTTCTAGGCTAAGACCCACGTTCAGGACATCGACCAGAGGCTGCAGGGTGTGATCAAGAACAGGAACAAGGTGATGGGGTTGCCTCTGTCTATTGAGGGTCACGTGCACTACCTCATTCAGGAAGCCACAGACGACAACCTCTTGAGCCTCATGTACCTTGGCTGGGGACCTTACCTGTGACAAACACCTGTGACAAACACCTGTGACTGCATCTCATGCAACTGCACTTCAGGAGTTCAAGTTATGAAGTTTCTGTTGCTTATTTGGTACAATGTCACAGTCATTTCAATTTTTTGACCATTTTCTGGTCACCATCTATTTTTCAAGAAGAAAATAAAGATTACATTAATTGTTATATTTATGTGAGTTATATGTGATTTCTACATAACAATTATAACATTAACTGAAATTATTATAAAGTTAAACTGTTGGTTAAAACAATCTGATCTTATTGCATATTTTTCAGTAGTGTGTTACTTTTGATTTGATGGTCATGCATGTTGGAGTGACACTGGTTAAAACATTTTTTCCCTCCAGTTGTGTATATGGCTGCTTAAGACAGGTGCATTTCCACTAGATTTGTCTGTGTTGCCACATATTTTATATATTTTAGCTTTCAACACTGGCTTTGACTTTTGTGTAATAAAAATAATTTGTTGTATGTTTCATAAGCAGCAGTTTCTCTTATAACTTTAAAGCTAGTCAAGATTATTTGAATTTTTTATTTTTTTTAGAAAAGCAAAATGAAAGAGTGAATTTATTTGTTGTTTGTTTTTTAAATGTAATAATTGGTCACGTCCCCCTGAAACCTTTTACCACAAAGAGTAGCCTATAAGTTGTGGCCAGTTTGCACGGTGCACATGCTCGTGGTTGGATGCTGTAAGCAGCTCTCGTCACCTGACGCGTTTACACACGTTGCATCGTGTCTCGTCATACGTGGCTGGAATAGAAGAGTAACGGTAATCTCAGGTACGGAGCCTCCATCTGACCTGTCAATCTGGTCATTTGAGGAATCCAATCTTACTGACGTAGACTTCTACATTCTTGTTTTAACGTAACACGGTAGTAATGTCTCATCGAGGGTGCTCGTGTACCAAACGGAGCTGGAAACATGATACCTAAGGATGATTTCGCGTTTCATATTTATGCAGAATGTTAATGCGGCGATTCTTAATTCTATTAAGCACGGTACACCGAGATCTTGCGAGACGGAAAATAAGCAGCCGCGCTGGGTAGTACACACGCCTAGCGCAGCAGCGACGAGACCTAATCAACAGTCGGTAGGTTGCACATTTTAATGTTGACTAATAAATGATAAAGATCTTGCAGCAATATCGTATTATGATTCTATTGTACCTTTCATCTGGCTCTCGGGGACGCGTGATAAGACTGTCATGTTTTATTAATTCATTTGCGGAGCATCGGTTGCAGAATAATTGACTTGTAATGACATAAACATTCCACGCCAGAGCCTGATGTATTCTAAAAGGTCCTTACAATATAAAATTAATCAGATTTCTGAAATGCTTATCTTTTTCTATGAGTTACATTGCTAAGCATTATAACCCTCATTAAAGATGCAGAATAAGCATCGAGAATAAAAATTCATGGACTGATTATAAAATGTATGCATGTTTAAGGCTCATTTTCATTTAAATAAAGTGAGAGACCTGTTTTTGTTTTGACTTTATGTTGTTTTATTTGCAGTTATGCATGTGACCTGGCTGTGTAGAGATGTCAAAGAGCCAAAAACAGTCTTCAGGGGGCAGGAGTAGCCCTAGAACACACACAGGAAAAGGTGAAAGTGACACCAATGGAGGACACAGGTCTCATAGTGCCCCAGATCCCAGGACTGTCACCGTGAACAGTGCAGACAACGCCCAGTGCTCTCTACCAGTCTCCAAAACTCTGGACTTGCCTTCCCCAGAACTCAGTGTCAGTCTCTCAGAGAGTTGGTCTCAAGTCTATGGCTCTGTTAAAAAGAGCAGAACCCATGACTGTGTGTTGGAAATGGGGCTAGATGGAGGAATAAGCCCTGGGCATGGAGATTGCACTTGGACACGGACTAAGTATCAACGCCCCAGGCTTGTCAACAGTGCTAGCTTCTCTGGGTTTGGGGCAACTCATATGGTGCTACATGAGAATCAGAATATGTCTGGCAGCAGTCGTGAAATCATTGATTACCGCAATCTGACACCTCAAGTACCATTTGTGCCTTCCATTGCCAAATCAATTCCAAAAAAGAGAATCTTTCTTAGGAAACCCAGGAAGGCTATAAAAGATCTGTTTGTTCACAAGAAGGACGGTAGCGAGAGACCCGTGTCACCATGTACATTACTTAATGGAGGAAGTGAGCAAGGACTAACACCAAAACGCACCAAGAAATCCTCGAGGCGGCATTATCGGGCCAGGATCTCAAAAGAAACGAATGACATGCTTTCTGACTCCTCAAGTGAATGTTGCACTAACGTGTGTGAGGATGCTGTATCGCTGCAAAGCTTTGGATCTCAAGCTGGGTGTGGTGAAATATTTGCAGATGAGGACTTTTTCTTGTCCCTTGAGGGAACACTTAAACCTGAATTGGCTTCCAGTGAGACTCTGAAGCAAACTCCTACCATTACAACCTTTCAGGGGGGTGAAGAGAAGATGGTTTCACCTGCTCAAACTGAAGTGTTGGACCTGTTGGGTATGTGGGAGACTTTGAATAAGACTATTCTCATTGGACAGAACTCGAGTCCGGGAGGTAATATAACCTCAACACCAACTGTTGGTTCACCTTCTGCAAACAAGACAGTTACACTCCTAGAGGGACCTGATGTTTCACTCAAGAGTCCAGAGACAAACATTAAGGAAATTAACGTGGACATGGTGACACCCAAAAGTGATTACCAAGAAAGTACCAGTGATGAGGGTTACTATGACTACGTATCCCCAGAGGACCAAATCAAAGGCTCTCTCACACCAGTTCAATCCAAAAAAATCCCCAGAGACACATACAGTGGAGATGCTCTGTATGAATTATTTTATGACCCAAGTGAAGGAGAAATTACTCCCATCTTTGATGATGAAATGAATCTCTCCCCCAGCCTTTTTGGCCAATCCAGTGACCTTCCATTATCCATGTACAGTTTCCATGTTGGAGCAGAGGAGAATCTGGCCCCTCCTTTAGCTGTGGACCTAATTAGCCCTGAGGTACTGCAGAGCAACTGGGTAGGGAAGGAATGCTTACTGAAGCTGTGTGACACGGAAATCTCTCTCTCTATGGGTATAGTTAACTGGTTGAAACAGAGGAACCTGAAGGCTAATCCTGTTGGTTTGGGGTTGGCAAACACTAGCAGCATGGGTGGAGATATGTGTCAACAGGACAAAGCACAATCAACAGAGATTGAAAATGAGATTAAGAACATACCAAGTAGCGCAGTTCTAGATAGTGCATATAATAATGAGGACATGAGTGACTTTAAACTGAGAGACACATGTTTGCTGAATGGTCACCGCACCATCGATACTTCCAAACACCACGAGAGAGTAGTTTCAACTGTTAAAACACCGGAGAACCAGCCCGGGACTCCAACAAATCATGTGTGCTTCCGGCTATTTAATATCAACTCTCCTTTGACACCCAGCAGGGATTTGCCATCTCCTGTGACACATTCTCCTGGCTCTGGAACAAGTTCCTTGTTCGTCCTGGCCATAAATAAAGAATCCCTTTGTGACTCTTGCAAGTGCTCCCTGAGACATGGTGCCAAGGAGCTGCACCTGTGCCATTCTTGTATCTCTTTCATTGAGCGCATAAAGACTTCAGAGCTCTGGGCCCGTGCCAACTTGAACCAGTCGAAGACGGCAGGAACTCCTTTTTTACGAGGGGGACTGCTCCCTTCGCCCAGTGGCAGCTATGGAATAGCGAGTGACATCAGCATTCTGTCTGTAGTGGAGCAGTGTGCTACTCAGGTGTCTTCACTGACGATTAACGCGTATCAGCACCTGTCTGATAATGACACGAGAACCACCGCCGAACAAGGTAAAGACACACAACTGAAGACACGCCGGGCCCAAAAGAACCTGACGTCCAAGCACAAGAAGAAAGGAAAGACAACAGCGACAGGTGGCCGATTTTTTGGCGACGATACCAACGTAAAGAATAGTTTTAAGAATACTGTACATGGTTCGTCCCTGTTGGAGGAACAAGAACTGGGTCAAGTTACAGCCAAAACCTTCGAGAGTCAATGCTACCCGAAAATGAAACCACTTAATGGTGGCATATCTCAAGCACCCAGGCCTACTTCCCTTCCTCTCTTAAACGCTACCTGCGAATTCTCTAGAAAAGTGCCACACCGTGTTATGAAAGTTAAAGAGAAACCCCAAGAAAGACTGCATCGACCCAAGAAGCCCGTGGTGATCCACGATGAGCCACCGGACAACGTCCTCCCCAAGGAGAAGAAGGTGGAAAGAAAACGCAGGATGAAGAAATGAGGCCTGCACCAAGCAGGTCCTGTATTCGTTTACAGATCTTTGTTTTACCTCAGAGACTGAGATTACTGACGCAGTGAGAAAAAGACATATCACGATCACTCACTTCATTCATTTATTTACAGCTTGTTAGGAAATGATACTTTCAGTCCATTGGGTTCCATTATCTTAGCTGAAGCCGACTGCTTGTCTTTCAGTGCTTTCATTCCCCCTGCTGACAGATAAATACCTTCAACCTTCAAACACAGGAACTGATGCAGTGTAATCTTCACCCGGGACATTCATACTGAGGGTGGGGGCAGGTGGAGTGGGGTATCTGACACTTCCTCGGGCCTCCTGGGAAAGACAAGTCCTTGTCATTTGTCCTTCTGCCAGGCTCAAACAAGTGCTTTGAAATGCTTGCAGCAATCCCTCTTCAGTTCACAGTCTGCCCTCAGCTGTATTTAAAGTTCTGCACATTACCTTGAATTCAAAGTGCTTCCACATACACACATCACCTGCAGTGTTCTCTGCATTACACAGTGCCAGTATGAAACACCTAAATGTTCTTGTTTCCTCTTAAATATTAGTGCACTCCCTGACTTTTAAAAAGGTGCAACCATGGGAATGCAGCTGTGTGGACTGTCGCTCAGTGTAGATCAGCAGAAGAAAGGCTCTGTGTCTAGAAAGCTGAAACGAGGGCGGCCATTTTGTGCTGGTCTCGAGGGAAACATCGGCGTCTTAGCATTTTACTGGGCTTTGGCAGAGGTGTTGTAAGACTGTTAATATATGCTTGTTTGGAACCTCTGTTAGTCAGTCTTGATGAGCTGGATCTGTAATTAGGACGTTAGGAGGAGGAAGTTAGGCTCAGTGTGAGGCTATTATTAGGTCTTCTATCATTGTAGAACTGAGTTAAAAGGGAACAGGGGTGCATATTCAGTGTTTACAGTTTACAGATACCTGTATAACATTATATCAGGGTATATATCGTAATGAACAGGTGAGATTCCAGCAATTATGCAGATGTAAGTGTATATTAGTCAGGAACCTCTGTGACTGTGCTGCTTTGGAGTCATGACATGACAGAATGGACACTGATTATGGAAAATCGATGACACAAAATTAACGGTTTGAATATCAAAGTTCGTTGGGTTATTTGTCAGCCTTAAGATCTCAAGGTCGGATTTCCTCCTCATAGCTGTACCTTGCCATGTATGTAAGCTGGGTTTCTGGAAACCATAGCAACAGTGCATTGCAGAGAAAGCTGTTGGCATGACTACTGCCTGATGAAAAAAAATAACCACAGAGCTCCCAAGGGATACTGGTATCTTAATTCCCACTAGTTAGTAGTAAGCTCCTTAGTTGGTCTCTTTCCTGATCTATGGCAACCAAAAAGGATTCTATTCAGAAATGTTACAGGATTATTACCTAAACTATTTTCTAACCTCTTGTGATTTTAATGAAATTTTGTGTAATTATAGCTAAATTGTTTTAGTGACCACTTTCTGAGCAATCTTTACACTAATTTATATTTAGAACAGTGAAAACAGAGACTGAATGGAGGATTAGTAGAAAACATATCATTAATTCAGTAGGGCTCTCTGGTACTGTTATTTCCAAAAAGTACTTGACTCATATCCCAAGTTATCAAAGCTTTAGTTTATGTAGATTTGGATGGAAGGGTCTGAATTTTGTATTCAGTCCTGTTCTTTTCTGGTCATTACTGATGATGTTGGGAATCCAAGAGTCTGTCACCACCGCAGTCCTGCCAGCTGCCAGATTGCTGCCTTAGCTTTCAAAGCTTACAGTCTTGGTATAATATAACTGTTAAGTCTCAGTGCCATTGAATGACTGCTCACATCACAGTCTGATGTAGGCCCTTTCTGCTTCTTTCCACTGGGTTTCTGAGGGCTGGCGATGGATTAAACAACAGCTAGTATTATAGTTGCATGAATACGTTTCAGTATTCCTGGCTGTGAACTTTGTGGGAGTTGGTAATGTGTTACTTCACTGAATAAATGAACAGAAGGACTAAAGGGGAGGTGCTCAACTATACAATACAAGAAGTATTGATGTGTTTAATAACCTTTGTTTGTAAATCTTCTACCAGTTTCACTAGAAATATATGACCTACATATTATAATGCACAAATATAATGCATAATACTATTCTGAGTCAGGAACTTGTTATATAATTGAAGGCAGTGACCATGACAATGACAGCATTGTTTTAGTGTTCTAGTGGATTATATTAATTTCTCATAGATTCACTAAGAGATCTCTTCTGATTTCAAAGGACCATTTAACTCGAAAGCTTATGGGTTTTTTGGCTGCATAACGAAATGTCTTTGGGTTTTTGACATTATATCAAACAACAAAGACCGTGTATGGTTTCAGAACTCCTGTGTGCCAGGAACTGAACAAAACAAAGTTCTAGGGTTCCCCTAGAAAAGGAAATAAAGCCCAGTGTGGTCTCTCTTGAATGTGCGGTGGACAGTTGCACGAGGTGATGTCATAGGCACAGAGGGGACACTAGCAGTGATTGGACTGTTTACTATGCTGTAGTGTTTCCCACTCTCGTCTCAATGGACTCTCCCTCGCTACAGATGTTTGACTCCACATCTGGAAAGTGTGAGAGGGCATATCCTCACAGGGAGGGGGGAAGCATATATATATATGTATATTTTTTCTTTTCTAGTATTCATATATATATATATATATATATATATATATATATATATATATATATATATATATATATATATATATATATAAATACTAGAAAAATAAAATTATACTAGAAATAAATACCTGACATGCAGATTTCGAGGTTTTAAATTTCCTCCAGAAAATGCACTTGTAGGAACACCTAATGGCCACAGCATGGCAGTACATACATTTCACATGTTCACGACCACTAGGGAGTACAAGGACAGGCTTGTTTATTTTGTTTATTTAGATCACCACAGATCTACCGTAGATCTACTGGATATTGTACATGGGTTTTTGTACTGTGTTTATGAATAATCCAACCACTCATTTCCTGTCCCTGAGAGGACACCTGTGAACCAGCCAGACGCCCAGGCAGTCAGGAGGCCTCTGAATGGGTATAATCGCTCGCTGTGTGTGCTGTGAGCAAAGCACGTGCCGTTAAAAGCAGATGCGCTGGGAGACTGTGAGATGTTGGACCACACTGTTTCCCTGCCTGAGAAGGGTGAATAAACCCTCTGCTGTTTGGTTTGGTGTGTGAATCTATCAAGGACCTGTCCCTGTGGCTTTGGACACAATAGAGGGCTGTGAGACGCTGATGGGCTTGGACAGACTTAGAATGCAGGACTCAGGGACAGAAGGGACATGAGCTACACAGTGGAACTGTGCAACGTGCTCTCACTTATGTGGCCATGGTAGTGAAGACAACAACACAAAAAGAGCAGCATGAATGGAGTGTGTGTGTGTGGGTGGGTCTTTACACCTTGGTTCATTTGTGTTGAGAGTAGTAATATTACAAATGTCAAATTGTTTACCTCACATTATCATTACCATTCATCTTTACAGTCAGCAAAAAAAAACTTTGAATGCATGTTGAACAGTTGCAAAATCTCCGCAAAGTGTAAATGTTGACATTTACAGTGTCTATCAAGTGCTTCTGTCCTGAGCGACTTACAGTAGTGCTTTGTTGCCTCCATGCTGTAATCTCCCCCTCTTTCTTTACAGACTCTCATTCTGTGGACTCAGAGCGACGCAGAGCCAACCCTGAGCACTGTCCAATGCAATAGCGACTCCGTAAGGCAGCTCACAATCGCACCAGCCGACACGACCCGTCTGCTTCTCAGTGTTGGCACCTGCTTTTTAGGGACTCGCCAACTAGAATAATCAGTAGCTGTTCATTTATAGCCATTCATGGTTGGAGGATTGACAATGATGTTGGAATGCCCCTTTCACACTACTTCCTGTTCTCTTGACATGGTGATGTCAGTAGTAGCACGAACCCATGGATATCTTTCTCGTTTTGTTGTCATGGTTATTGAGTTTGATATTGTTTCTTATCAGTGCAACACAAAAGCAACTGTCTGCATCACATACGGTGGTAGTAGTACTATGCCTGTTTTATATTATTGCAAAATCATTATTCAAAATTATTGCAAAATAATAATTTTCATGCAAAATATTACAAAATTAACTCACTGGCATGAATGGTTAAATCTTGTTTGATGTTTTTGTGTCTAATCAGCATTTTTTTCCTTTTTAAACACACATAAAGTATTCAAAAATATACTGAAACATTTTAGTGTTTTTAGGCAGGCACAAACTCCTTCTGTAAAACCATTCAGGGCATCCTCCATATGTGACACATGAAACGTAAAGCATGATCAAATATAAAACACATAAAAAACACATATAAATTCAGAGGATGAAAGCAAAGTGCTATGTGGTGCTAATTCGAATGAGCCTTTGATCGTCTTTGAAGATCTTTAAAGGTTCTTCTTTCTTTTTTCCTTTAACATATTAAAAAAAAAGATTTTCAGACTGTAAGCCCCAGAACTTTAGACTGCTGCTGTCTTAGGTCGACCATGACTAGTGGACCAGACTTTTATTCAGCCTTGCATTAACATTTGGAACATATAGACCTCAGAGGCTGCTGGATAAGAGGGTGGCCTTTACATTTCTGGAACATTCCATAATATGTCACCTACCCCTCATTTTCTTGATCATTGAATGATCAGCTAGGAGTTACATGATTATAGAATCTTGCATCTTAAGTTTACTAAACACACCGCTGTGTGTTTATGGGCCATCGGATCAAGTGTGGTGTTGTAAAAGACAGATGTAGTGTCGACTGAGGCTTGCCTGTGTCTAGGCAGACAGAGAATGAATAAGGATCCCTGTTCCCTTGAGAAAGCTTCTGTGATTGAACTGGTGTGAGCTGAATTCGCTGGCCACTGTTCAAAAGTAGAGCCCATTTACACACATGGCGCCGCTGTTTCCCAAAGAAACAGGTGGCTGCATCTTTGCCGACGCTTAGAGCTGGTGCCAAAGTCTGCAGTCAGGAAGAAATGAGCTGTTTTGTACTGTAGAGACATTTAGATACGTCACACTGGCAAAATGGCACATTTTACATCGGTTACAGCAAAATATCTAAAATGTTTCATTTTAGTGTTTTCCAACATACATAAAAACATACGAACACAGATCTTTTGAACGTCGTTCTGAGAAGAAGCTCTTTGCTAATGATTTCACTTTTGGGAATGAACTTGCAGTATCATCTGTTGAATTCTTGGACCAAATCACACCAGATGGACACAGCAGTAACAGCATGGCAGTAAATAATAGATTTCCACATCCTAGTATCTAGTTATTGTGCCTGAGGTCAGTATGTCCTTAACATTTATATGGTGAATGCTGAAAGAGTTGAAGTTGATCAGTGAACATCTACTGTGTAGCATGTATAATCCACATGGCAATAACACGGGACCCCTGGGCGAATCTGGCACTATAAGGTATGTGGCCATGAGTGAGCTCTTAATGAAGCTGTGCTTGATTTAAGCTATACAGATACAGTTAGTGTGCCATTCGCCCATACCACACGATGCTGGTTTCTAGCCATGAAACTGTTACTTGGTTATCACTGTTTTTGTGAAACTCAATGATGTAATTTCTCAGGTCATCTGCACTGTTGAAATGCATCAGTCTGTCTGAATCTGCTGAGCAATGCATGCAAAAACTAATACTTAGAGAGCTAAAGATATATAATAAACGATTTACCGATAATTACATTAAGTACTAAATATGCTGATATGTTGATATGTTGCATGAAGCCTTCTGTAGGTGATGTACAGTGTTATATCATTAAAAATGTTTTAGTAGAAGACCTTTTACTGGAATACAGTTTAACGCATTGTGGTGAAGGATCAGAGTGCAGGATTTTAGTTTTTACTGTTTTGATGCCTGTACAATCTGTTTGAAGAGACATGCCAGCTGTTATTACTTCACTCTGTAAACATGCCTGATTGCTGACCTTTCGTAGTGGCTTATTCAAATAAAGGAGTTACTAAATAATTGCTGAGTGCGCATCTATTTATACCCAGACTTGCTGCAAACCCCAGTGTGTTGTGCTGTGTTGGTTTACATCGTCAGGTAACAATGATCTCATTTGAAGCCTGACGCATTGGATGAGGTTAACAAGTGGAACCGACAGCACCGTGCATTCAGAAACTGGCAGCAACGGTGGGCAGACGGACACCCTCGCCGTTTGCTGAGGGGCGAAATCAGTTTTTGCATTTCCCTTCGGTACTGTCAGCATCACATTGAGGACGAAACGCACTGCCTTTCCCGTCAGTCCGGGTTTAAGGAGACCGTGTGCGTAAGCCTGGGTGTCTGTACTGGTAGGTTGTCTGTTCTGGTAGGTTGTCTGTACTCTCTGAAGAAGTTCAATGAGCTGTTAGTCTCCACAGTCGTTAACTCAACCGCAGAGACTCGTCTCGCCTCTGGCAGGAGGAGCTGCGTGCAACCCCACTAGTGCAATGTCAGACGAGGACTTCACCACATTTTAAGGAGATATTTAATGTTAAGTCGGTGTTTACTAGTTTACCTTCGTATTATAACGAGGAAAAGTTGCATTGCTGAATATCAGGCGATTTGACCCAAGAATGATTTGGGAACTAAATAAGACCAAAGTACCTAACCGAATGCGACAAATGTTCGTGGCACGACACGGAGAGAATATGAATGACTGGAAAGGACTTTCATAACGTATTAAAACTTTTGGAGAGATGGATAAGGACGACAGTGAGAACTCACCGGACACGGGGCGCTCAGAGAGCGGGCTGGACGAGGTGCAGATGCACCTGGCCTGTTTACCGGAGAGGTACATGAATGCCAAGTTTTCTTTGTCAGCATACATTTTTTGTTGGACAGTCCTGAAGCTTTGTCAGGTAAGATATGATTTATACACCGTAATGCGAAACTGGTTTATTCTCACAAAGAATAAAAATAAATTGTGCACTATTCTCGATGGATTAAGATTTTTTCTCTCCTTTTGCCTTCAAAAGGCTACTTTTCGCAACAAGTAATGGGCCGTTCAGTACATCGAAACCTCTACGATTAGTTCAAAACCAAAACTGCCTCTTTACCTCTGAGAAACTGAGTCTGAGAAACTGCGCGTACTGGGAAACACGAGGGAGTTAATTCATTCCTTGTTAAAAACTTTAAAGTTACACCAGGTAAAATTGCCCTTTACTAGCCTGTGTTAGATATATCTGCCAGAGACACTCTTACCCTCAAACCTCATTTTTCACTCATTATTGCCGTTGTTGGCAGCCACTCGTCAACGTCTGTTGCTTCTTAGCCTCTGGAAGTTCATCAAAAGCTGCCTGTCAGATAATACAGTATAAATGTGTAGGTGCATACAGTCACTGTCATGACACCAGAAACTTCACACACTGTTTCAAAATAGCTTACAACAACCTAATATAAGAATGTAAACATATCTTTATGAAATAAGTGCCTTATCATTAAACCCAAAATCATTTTTTATGGTTTTGCTAAATATTGCAATGAGCTGTCACAATATTTCTATAATTTTTTTGTCATGCTGTCACTTTTCAGGCTGGCCCTGGGTGTGTTTACATTTGTTACAATATGTTAAGCACTCTTGTTTTGGGCATCATGTTTCTGTCTGTAATGCCCATGCCAGTGGCACGTTACCCATAATTTCCTTTCGTGCCAGTGACAGGCAAACAGAACATGGCAGTCAAATAAATGTTGCTACCCCGTCTCCTATAGCCTAATGGCTGTCTGTCATGCTCACGATGACCCTTTCAACTAGCCGTGAACATGGAGAGTCTTATCCCACCCGTCCGAATTTCACAGCCTGCCAGAGAGTGTTCAGTTGTGTGTGCATTCTGCACCTTACACAAAGACGTGGGCTGTGTCACCCCAAAACATTGTAGTGTTTAGGTTAATCTGAAATGAGGGATAGAGAGTCTTGAGTTCTCAGTTGTTAGCGCTACTTATGACAGAAACTTTGGCACCTTGAAGAAAGAGATTTATTAACATCACTTCTAACTTCACTTTTGTTTACTTAATATAACTATCCCTTAGATCACATAAATAATTCATATTTATCTGGGTCATCAGAGCACTACACTGGCTACAAGTTTGAACAAGCAGGGAGAAGACTTGTTTTACATTGTTGTCTGTCTGGTTTGTGTGGTACATGTGTAATGTCCCCATAACTTTCATACAGTCCCTCTGCAGCACACAGCCAGCTGCTGTGAGAGGGAAGGTCTAACTGTAAGTTACATTACACAGCCTTCAATGGCTTTTTAATTGTTCCAGTCATTTTAGGGGTGCTGTCTGAAGCAGAGTCCCAGTGGGAGGTTGGTTTATATGGTAGAGTGGCATCTGGAGGCTTAGCTAATACACATAAACCTTTTATGGACAAAACAGGGGGTGCTATCCGACAAAACCTCAGCTCAGCTGCTAGCTGCTTGTCAGCCTGTTGTTTTGTACATCGTGTTGTTTCTGTTAGCGCTCGCTAATCAAGTTTTTCATTGTTCTTCACACACAGGGGGTTCAATAATTCAACATTACTCTTTCAGTGCTCTGATAGTTGTCGTTCTAGTTTCTTCCAACTGCATCTGTGGTGGTGAGCTGCATAAAGGAGGAAGACTATGGACACCCACTCTGTCCCACATTCTTTCACCACACAAGCAAATGTAGCTTTGCTAACTACACCTAAGCTATCTGTTATAAAATTCAGAAACATTTATAAACCATTTTAGTGGTGTTCAAGTAATGGAAGACGTAGAACAGAAATGCATGTTAAAATAACCTAACAAGGAGACCAGTGAGCACTAACCCCTTTCATACAAAGGTTCCTCAGTGTACCCCATCCCCTTGGCAATAGAGACATTTGAGAGAGTGATTCACAGTAATACTGATTTTTGTAGAGAACAGTTTAGATTTCTTTCTGGACAGACAGGAGATATCCAGCAGCTGTAAATGCTTAACCATTATTACCTCAGTTTTTGTCATTGCATCACATCCTGTAATATTTCCCATATAAGAGTGATATGGGGGGGGGGGGGGGGGGGTGTATTAAGCAAAGAAACATCTTGCTGTGCTCAAACACCTTTAAAAATATTCTTATTTTAGCCTAATCCAAGCAATTGTTTTAACTTGGATCCATTCTGAGCTCATATCTATCTTTTCCATACCAGCTTCCGTGTGCTGGGGTTTATGCAAGGCTATCCCAGAGTTCTCTTTGGGCTTTGAACACGATACTGGTACAAGAATAGGAAGATAACAATTGTTCAACAAGAGAGAAAAGGAACACACCTTAAACAGACCTGTTTTGTTTTATCTTTCAGAGGAGATTAAGACCATCTCCGGTTCAACCGCAGGTAAAGTTCACAACATCTTTCAGACATTTTTTTAAGAAAACATATTGCTTGGTTGTATATTGGCAGTAAGTCTCAGCTTGCAATAATGTTTTGCGAACCTTCACTGGAACTAATTCTATACACTAGGGCCATCCTGTCTACTCTAGACACAGCTGGTGTACTGGAGTTCAGTAAGACTACAGTCTTGAGTTTAGATGTCAGCTCAACATGGGAAACTCTACTGTCACTTCACCCACTTTAAACATCATCACGAACGTGACTACAAAGTGACCATTGCAAATTCAGGTGTCATCGCCACTGATATGCAATAAGCCAAATGCTCCATACAAAAATCTGTAATGATGTACAACATGCTCCTAACTTGTTTTCTACTGCCTTTGGCAAAAAGAGAAACCTGTGTCTCCACATGTCTGGGTTTGCAGATATGTGTTGCATAATGTCTGGGGAGGTTTTGCCCAGGTAGGTAAGGGTTTGCAGGCATCTCATGGGCTTTCCCTGCACTGCACATATTCACGCGTTGTACCTGTGAACAAAATATGAATACAAATGTGTCACAATGATCCCTGAACAGTTGCAAATAGAGCATTATACTTCTTATTACTGCAGTCCATTTCATTCTGGCTGTTTATGGGAAAATACTGAAACTATCATCAGATCCCAGGTAGTTCAAGAAAATTTGTCATCATCAACATCCCATAGATATGCTTTAAAATTCCTTTCTGTTGGGCATCTCTTCTTAACTAGCATTTGATTAACCCTCTTGCACAACTGTTATATAACAGTCTGTGAACAAGTATTGGAAAAATTTCAGAAGTAGGCATTTATCCATGTGTTTATGTACAGTTCAGCTTCAGGTGAAGAACACTTAACTTATTTTGGGTAAGCACTTCAGTACAGGTAGTCTTTGTTATTTGGTCATCTACAAGATATGGTCAGGTACTAATCAGAGCCATTTCAGCTATACAGTCAAACCATGAAACCTGTTGTGGGCAGCATAATATCAAGTTGTGCAGGAAAGACATGGAGCACACTTTCATCTGAGATCTGTTTTGGTGGAGATGAAAAGATTGCTGCTTTAGTTATTGCTCCGACCGGGGAACCCGAGCCTGCAAATTTTGTCCATTCGAATGTCTTGAGAACAGTGAAATGCTTCCATATTCATAGCCACTGAAAAAGAAGGCCTTGTTCATGTGGTAAACCCAAAGATGTTCCATCAGCCTGCGTTCACAGGGATAACTATGCACTTTGAATCTGAAGGGGATTTTGGGCACACCTGTGGTGCGTGGCTCCATTGCTTATGTCTGATCTCGTCATGTTCCAGCATGTCCCTTCCAGCCTGTCACCTGAACCTCTCCCGGGCATTTTGTCCTCAAGTATTCACTGCGTCTTCTGACAGGTACAGGGTGACATTCATGACGCCCGATGCATTTGCCGTGATAAAATTCCTGATGACTGTTGCAGAATTGATGCATTCATAGAGCCCTCTAGATTATAATTTCATATTTGATGGTTTCCACTGATAACAGATTGAGATTATCTCAGTAACCTGCATAGTTTTGCAAAACATTTTATTACTTTGCTTCAGTTGATGGAATCGTGAAATATTTTGCTGATACTAAGCTGATTTTATTTTGAGGTCCAGCACGTTGGATCATGCTGACTTCCACTTGATTTGACGTTTGAGCAGTTTTTATTAACACATGCCAGAATTTCACAGTAGGTTTAGTTTTACAAGCATGTTTATGAATTGGTTTAGGATATTGAAATACATTTTAAAACTTTGTATTTAAAATGTATTTCAGCATCATCTACAATGATAAATTCTTGCCACTGTATTATGCAAGCAAATAAACTAAAAGATTCTTGTTTCTTGGCGTTTACAGTTGCGCAGATATACAGAGGTGGGGACTCGAGTCACATGACTTGGACTCGAGTCAGACTCGAGTCATTAATATTAAGACTTTTGACTTGACTTGAAAAAATATTCAGAGACTTAGACTTGACTTGGACTTTTACACCAATAACTTGGGACTTGAATTGGACTTGAACCTGTTTACTTGCAAAGACTTGATTTTTTTTACCCCAAATCTAAATTTTAAAACGCATATTAATATTTATAAAGTGCGCCCCATTAATTTCATTTCCGTCCTTCTGACGCAGACCAGTCCTCTGCTTTTCCACACTCTGTACGTGTGTGTGTGCATGAGCTGCAGCACAACCAATCAAATGGGGGGTTGGCGAACGTAAATTTTTACCGGGCGGGGTGTAAAATGGACACAAATTAAGTATTATATCGCGATCGATCGATCGCCAGTGGTTGGTGCCAGAGCGAACTAGTAACTCATTGAATCATAGATGTGGAGCAGAGGTAAATAAACTAGAATTTTTCTGGCGTGAGAAATCGGATGTGTGGCGTGAGAGCGTGTGAAGACGGTCAAATGCGTGTGTCTCACGCTCAATGCGTGAGAGTTGGCAACCCTGGGTTCTGTATCTGAACTCGGGGAAGAGAGCCTCTCTCTGTCACCATCATAATATCCAGTTCTATCTCAGCAGTCAATACAAAAAAAATATACCTGCAACATTGGTAAAAAAAAAAAAAAGACTCGAAAGGACTTGAAATTCCAAGTTTCAGACTTGGGACTTGACTTGACTATTGCCTGTCTTGACTCGAGACTTGACTTGACTTGAGTGTCTTTGCTTGAGACTTGACTCGGGACTTGAGGTATAAAGACTTGGACTTACTTGAGACTTGCAAAACACTGACTTGGTCCCACCTCTGCAGATATATGATTGAAAAAAATTGTCAGGGTCTAAATATTTCCTTAAGCAACTCACTCATTGAATGCAGTATGCTTAGGTAAGATACACTTTATTATTCAAGAAAACAGCTAAAGGAAAGTTTACTCTGGTGACCATGTATCTAAATGTTTGTGCAAATGACAAGAGCTACATGGCACGTTTTCTAAAGTGGCCGGCAGTCGATTTCCCCTTTGACTGGTTCTGTTTGTGATGTGTGTGCATAGAATACCTTGACATTTTGTGAGTTGGTGGTCCATTGTATCAAAGGGGTCCTGGACTGGGTGTCCTCTTACGTTTGGTCACATGCCCTTTGGAATTGTTGTCTTTGATGGGCTTTGGCAGTGGCATGAAAGCTGTGACAGCTACCCTCATAAGTGCTATGCTTAGACACCAGAAGCATGAAAGTAATGCTGGACCTTTATACAGATATACACCCCCACTGGTACAGAATACCATAGCAAACAATGAATAGCTATCGCTGAACCACACTGAGATATGTGGTATTTCTGTCATTTTTGCACAGTGACCCACGTAACGGCATGTCTGCTGGCTCGTGAGGATCTCATAACCGTCTAAACCGTCACTCAAACTCAAATCTCTCTCCTGCTCCGATTTATTTTTGTCAGGAGTGAGCCAGCACACAGCGTCCAAGCATGAAGTCGGCGCTCATGACTTCATGCGAGTAGATTCTGGGCACTGGCCTCCACAGACCACAGCCTGGGGCAGGCGCATCGTGGCTTCACAACAAGGAGTCTCCATCATTGCTCCCGCTTGGCGTCTGAAGGAGCCCAATGGGGTGGAAACCCTCCCATCACAATCACCACTGAATCCTGGGAACCGTGAGCCCACGGCGGCTCTCGAGACGCTATCCTGCCAGGGCCTCCATAAGTGATGCCATGTTTTTGTCAGAGGGCTCTAAGCTCCAGCGTCACACAGTGTGCCGCTCAATAATCAGGTTGAGCTTCGGAGAAAGAAGCTTATTATCATAACGTGCTGACCTCTTTCAAGCCGTGATGGACAGCGTCCTTCTGTTTCGTCTTGCCTTTCAGTTAGGCAGCGCCGCGTAACTTTTTGATCACCGGAGAAATAAAAGTCACATGTCCCCCACACACAATGGCCTTTCATTTGATGGTCGCATTCAGTATGGTAATAACGCCAGCATTTAACGCAAATTCACAGTAGGTGAGAAGGGGGAAGAAAGAGAGAGAGAGAGTAAGAGAGAAGGAGAAAAAGAAAGAGAAAGAACAAGTTGGTTACTGGGGTTGATCTCTGCACAGCACACAAAGAGGAGTGTAAATGCTTTTCCTTTTCTTCTTCCTTCCCAGCAGAACGGGGCTTCTCACGCACACACTCCTTTTCTTGCAAACACCAAGGTGCTTGGGGCAAAACAGGATGGGATACCTGCCAGATCATTGTCTGCGAAAATCCCCATTGGCTATCCCTGCCTTCAAGAGCTTAGACACACTACAGGTGGAGCACATACTTGTCATCTAAAATCTCAACTTGATTTTGATGGAGAACCACAAATTAGTTACTCTATTAAATACAAATAATAGATATATTTTAAACAGGAAATGAGGCTTCCACTTGTACTGGCTGGTGAAAATTGGAGTTTAGCTGGTGCTCTTAGCCAATCCAGGGTTCCATTGCTCTTCCAGTGCTCACCTGGCCCTATTTATATATCTCTCGTGGCCACATTTTGTTTTTTACTGGCATGCAGAGACACTGTGCCTATTCGAGAGCTCACTGACCTTACCTGTTAGACCACAGGGAACAACACTTGGCATCCTTAGTGTGGAACAGTGGGGGCCTCCTCCTCTTCCTGATTGGCTGCTGCCTTTCTTTTGTCGTGGGCCAGTAACACTCAGCGTCGCCTCGCCGAGCTGGCCAGCCTTTTCTTCTCCTTCCATTTCGCTCCTTCTCTGTCTTTCTGGTTGGCCGTAGTTTGAGAAGGGCCTCCTGCTGCCCGCCCCCGCCCCCCCCGCCCGGCGCTGAAGCTGCCGGGCCGAGTAATGTTGCGATACAGGCGGGAGGTTGGAGGCTCCATGCAGGTGCACACGCCGGCTGGACTTACATGGGCCCATCGAGGTTAGCCGCTGTTAAGAGGCCAAGCAGGGTCTGTGGCCACAGAGACATGGCACAGGTAAGGCACATAGGTACCGTAACACACATTGTGCTTCCAAACAATGGCAAGGCTAAATGTCGGGCTGACTAGGAAGTAGATGTTCTGCCTAAAGATATCGACAGGCCTCCAGGACTCTTAAACCTTGTATACTGTTAATAACCAAACACTTTATTGGAGGGATATTATTATACAGACACCTGTACAGTAGTGTGGTATGTGCCTTTGTTTTGGTATTGTGCCTTTGTTTTTCTATTAAATTTCGCACCTGCGGAACCGTGATCGCCTTTTGTGCCATTTACAGCGTATTACCACATGGTCTCAGGTTTAATCCTACAACTGGTTTTGCTGTGTTCTTCCACTGGCCTTCCCTTTAAAGATTGTGGCCTGCATGGCAGGATGAAGGTGGAAAGCAAAGTTGGGTTACTTATGTAACCTTGACTGTTTGATTAAGATATGTCTAGTTATCATTATTAGTACAGGCAACACATTGTAGAACACTGTCAGACTGCTGTCACAGACATACCAGTATCCAGGAACAAGAACTATGACACAAAGAAACAGACAATTCTTGCTATTAATGCAAGACTTCCTGACACAAAAAGGCATACAGCAAGCTACTCACATGCTAATTGTAGCCAAAAGCAGTGTGAAGTGTGCAGTATGTATATGGCTCTGGCGCCGCTGCTTTGTGCTACACACTAACTGGATGTGTTCATTTTCACCACTTACACCGGTGCTGTTCTTCATGCAGACTACGGCTAATCCAGCTGCTGTTTGGTCCCTCGTAGTTAGCTAACAGTTACTAAACTGGACATCCTTCTTGTTCCTCTGTTGTCGGTCAAGGGTTAATCCACTCTTGTTCATTATCTACATATTCCTTCTTTGGACGTGTTATATGTTTCAAACTGGATTTTCATTATTTTATGCAAATGACATATTTATCTCTTGATGAAATATATTAAAAACCCACAATTTAGTCTATTAAAATTGATGAATGAATACTGGAAAGATAACTTCAACATGTACTTATTGACTCAAAATCAACACTCAGGGCATCACAGGTGTTGGTTATGAATGGAGCTGGTTAAGAGCAACACTTCAACACTGACTGATATCTCCTTCTCTGTGGTTTGAATTCTGGGTGTTATCAAGTGTCTCATTTTATGCCCATGTCTGTTATGTTGTCTTTTCCCGTCTGCTCAGTATTGGTAAAATTTGACATTAGATCTTCTCTTGGCAAGCTTTAGATGACCCAGAACTTTGTTGCTCATCTTCTCACTCTTACTTGGTCACATGACCACATTAGGCCACTCCCCCAACTCTCCACTGGCTGACATACAACACTGTCATTGTTTACAGCATTTGTGTGTGTTCATATTCTGTTTGACTTTGAATTTGGCATATGTATTCTTTTTAATGTTCCTTTAACATAATGTTTGCTTTGTGTCTTGCTTACACAGATTACTGCACAAATAACGATATGTGTGAAAACACAATATATTTAATTGTAACTAAGATTCTGGACAAGTATAAGTATTTATTGGCTATATGAGTTAAACTTCGAAACAGTAGAGAACATTTATGTAGCTGCATGCCCTGTATCACCTATTTGAGTATCATGATTTAGAGTTTTGAGTGTTTTTTTTTGTTATAAAGTGATTGAACTTTCTATCCTTATACTATAACTCTATCCTTCACTATAATCTTTGTTTCATTTCTTTCAGTCATCAAACCAACAGTGTATTTACACTACGTATTCATGAAATTATGATATATGAGTGCTGTATTTTGTTTAATTAGTACCTCAGGAGGAGTGACAGTCAAACTATAGATGGAGCTAAAGTAAACAAACCAAGAAATGACATATCCATGCTACTGTATAACACATATCTGCATGTATCTGAATCAATTTTTTGCAGGATTATTGTTAGGTGTATGGTTCACCTGACAATTATACCAATTCACCAATTATACCAATTAGGTGATAATGATCTTCATTTTCATGTATAGGTTGATGCAGTAATTAACAGATGTGTAAGAGGCTTAAAGCTGGGTGAGGAACAGTCAAACTGCTAGAGGTGAGGTTGTAGAACAGATTCATGAGTTTTATGTTACATAGAATACGCCATGGCAAGACTGAGCAAAGCAACAAGACACAGGTACTGCATCAGCAAGGTCTTGCCAAGGCAAAGATTTCAAAGCTCTTGTGAAGAAGCACAAAGAAATTAGCAACATTGAGGACCGCAGATGCAGCGGTCGGCCACAGAAACTTAGTGCAGATGAATTTTACATCACGCTCTCTTCCCTCCAAAGACATCAGTTCAGAACTGGCAGAAGTCAGTGGGACCCACGAGGCCAAGAAACTCAGCTATGCACAGTGTACAGGAACTGGGGTGCAGTGAAATGGGTGCAGGTGGTCTGGAGAGATGAGTCATATTTTGAAACGTTTGACTATAACACAAGGCAGTTTGTTCACCGAAGCACTGGAGAGCAGTCGAGTAACGAGTGCCTGCAGGCAACAGTAAAGCATGGTGGCGGATCCTTGCATGTTTGAGGCTGCATTTCAGTTAATGGAGTTTGGTCGGGATTAATGGTGCCATCAATGCTGTGAAATGCAGACGGATCCTTATTCATCATACAATGCCATCAATGAAGGCGTCTGATTGGCTCCACGCTTATTCTATGGCAGCACAACGACCCCAAACGCAGTCAGTGTCGTTAGGAACTATCTTCTGCATGAAGTAGAACAAGAAGTTCTGGAAGTGATATGGCTCCCACAGAGCCCTGATCTCAAGATCATCTAGTATGTCTGGAATTACATGAGTCATGAGGATTTGAACAAGCCTACATCCACAGAAGGTCTATGGTTAGTTCTATAAGATTCTTAGAAGAACCTCCCTGACAAGCTCCTTCACAACTGTGAAGGTTGACCTAGAAGATTTTATACAGTTTTGAAGGCAAAGGGTGGTTACACCAAATATTGATTAGGTATAGATTTTTTTTGTCCATTCACTTTGCATTTTGCTAATTGACAGAAATGAACTATTGACACTTATATTTAATATATATTGACACAAATAATTAATAAAGTGAGGGTAACGGTGAAGGTATCAAAATAATTAAATAACACATGACTATGTGATGTTAAACCAAAATAGATGATTTGACAGACGGCTGTAGATTGTGAAGTTCTCCAGAGCCGCCCATTCCAGTTGGGATGATGCTGTGGTTGCTCTTGGTGTTCTTAACCAGCTTCATGAGGCACCACCTATGATGCCCTGAACACATTCTCATGTACACTGAGCACCTATGATGCCCTGAACATATTCTCATGTACACTGAGCACCTATGATGCCCTGAACATATTCTCATGTATGCTGAGCACTTGTAGGATGAGGGGCAAATAAAAATTCTTATTATTACTATTATTTAATATATAATTTTAATATATAATTAATAATATAATTATTATTATAGTGCCATGCGAAAGTATTTGGCCCCCTTTAACTTTTCAACCTTTTGCCACATTTCAGGGTTCAAACAAAGATATACAATTTAAATTTTTTGTGAAGAATCAATGAAATTTATTGGATATTTTAAAACTGCGTGCAAAATTATTCAGCCCCCTTGCCTTAATACTTTGTAGTGCCACCGTTTGCTGTGATTACTGCAAGTCTCTTGAGGTACGTCTCTGTCAGTTTTACACATCGAGAGACTGAAATTCTTGCCCATTCTTTCTTGCAAACAGCTCAAGCTCACTGAGGTTGGATGGAGTGCATTTGTGAACAGCAGTTTTCAGCTCTTTCCACAGATTCTCCATTGGATTCAGGTCTGGACTTTGACTTGGCCATTTAACCACCTGGATACGTTTATTTGTGAACCATTCCATTGTAGATTTTGCTTTACGTTTTGGATCATTGTCTTGTTGGAAGATAAATCTCTGTCCCAGTCTCAGGTCTTTTGCAGACTCCAACAGATTTTCTTCCAGAATGGTCTTGTATTTGGCTCCATCCATCTTCCCATCAATTTTAACCATCTTCCCTGTCTCTGCTGAAGAAAAGCAGACCCACACCATGTTGCTGCCACCACCACGTTTGACAGTGGGGATGGTGTGTTCAGGGTGATGAGCTGTGTTGCTTGTACGCCAAACGCATTGTGGCCAAAAAGTTCAATTTTTGACCAGAGCACCTTCTTCCACATGTTTGGTGTGTCTTCAAATGAGACTTTTTATAGATATCTTTGAGAAATGGCTTTCTTCTTGCCTCTCTTCCATAAAGGCCGGATTTGTGGTCCTATGGACAGACTCTCCCACCTCAGTCGTAGATCTCTGCACTTCATCCAGAGTGATGATGGGCCTCTTGGCTGCATCTCTGATCAGTCATCTCCTTGTTCGAGATGAAAGTTTAGAAGGACGGCCCTTTAAGATTTGCAGTGGTCTGACCCTCCTTCCATTTCAATATGATCACTTGCACAGTGCTCCTTCGAGATGTTTAAAGCTTGGGAAATCTTTTTGTATCCAAATCAGGCTTTAAACTTCTCCACAACAGTATCTCGGACCTGCCTGGTGTGTTATTTGGTCTTCATGATGCTCTCTGCACTTTAAACAGAACCCCGAGGCTATCACGGAGCAGGTGTTTTTATACGGAGACTTGATTACACACAGGTGGATTCTATTTATCATCATCAGTCATTTAGGACAACACTGGATCATTCAGAGATCTTCACTGAAATTCTGGAGTGAGTTTGCTGCACTGAAAGTAAAGGGGCAGAATAATTTTGCACACCCCACTTTTCAGTTTTTCATTTGTTAAAAAAGTTTAAAATATCCAATAAATTTTATTCGACTTCGCGATTGTGTCCCACGTGTTGTTGATTCTTCACAAAAAAAATGTAAACTGTATATCTTTGAACCCTGAAATGTGGCAAAAGGTTGAAAAGTTGAAGGGGGCTGAATACTTTCGCAAGGCACTGTGTGTGTGTGTGTGTATATATCTATCTATCTATCTATCTATCCATCTATCTATCTATCTATATATATATATATATATATATATATATATATATATATATATATATATATATATATACAAAAACAACAATAGCTAGCTCATGATATATATATATATATATATATATATATATATATATATATATATATTCCGGAATAGAGTAACAAGCAAGTCATGGTTTTATTTTTGTGTGGCATGCAGTGTGTCTGCTCCCAGTAGGAATGATGGGCGGAATATTCCACATGCGTACGTGAGCACATGAGTCTCCATCAGCGGGGCCTGACTCATCGCTGCTACTGCTGATGTCTTGAGGTCTGATCGCCAAAACTTGCACACCTGCTCCGTGATGACCCAATTGCAGAGCTTACATGTTCCACGAAGGGGGAGGGGGGGCACTGGCCATGTTGTTTAAACCAGCATATCGCCCCTGGCTTCACATGTAGGGTAGATACGTCATCTTTCCCAGCCTTTACGCTCATGTGTCTCAGCCCAGTGGGCCCCTGTGAATATGATGCAGCCGCAGAGGATTATGGGTTGTCTGGGGGTATGCCATTCCTTTTACCCACTGTGTTGTTTCATTTCTAAATACAGGAGATGTCGTGGGGGGCAAACAGGGACAGCAAACAGGGACAGCAAACAGGGACAGCTGTTTGTCCCCCTGCCTTTGTGTCTGTTCCAGGAGGACCGTGGTACTTGCTGTTGGGGGAGGGGGTGTGTTTTCATGAACACATACTCATTGGCCTTATTAATCATCTCCATTAACATAGCTTTAGCGCTACAGATTTGTTTTATCATTTGGATGAATACCAAGTTGCCTGTTACTAGATAAGATGCCTCCAAACACAAACGCCAGGTCTCTAGTGCCTTAGGCCAGTAACTTTGTGCTTTACTAAACAAAAACTGATTATTTACCACTGCAGTGTATATTTTATAACATAGGATAATGGTTGGTTATTGCTGAAATATTTAAAAAATGTGCCATTTGTTTTTAGGAGTCAGTGGCCAGTGATTTCATGTTAATTGCATATATATATACAGCCTTGTGGATATATATACAGATGAGTCAAAAACTGCAGTGCTGTGCTGTCCGTGATTCCCTGGGTTGTACATCTGTACTTGAGAGCGGCAACACTGACCTGAGATCAGTTCATGGGAAGCAGCATGTTGTTCACATCATTCTGTCTCACTCCATCTCTCTCTGGTAATTTCAGTCATCTGTCCTGCGTCTTTCCGAGAGGTTTTCTCACTTGGCCAAGTAAACATATGTTCTTGATAAGTGCTGTGTGGAGACCAATTGCTTACATATTCACTGGGTCTGACAAATGTGCAATGCGTTTTTTTTTGTCATGGACCCAAACCTGCAGCTCACAGGTTCCTTCTTAGCTTGTCTGGCAATGGCCGTGTGATATAAGCACAGTGGCCAGGAGTCTATGTGAGAAGAACTGACTGTGCTCTCTCGGGAGGCACAGGACTGCATAGTCGGCCTCTGTTTCCGCCTAACACAGACTGAAGCTCGCCAAAGGTGCTGAGCACATCCCTGTCTTATGTGCTGTATTTCATGTGCATATATCAAGTTGAAACGACTTCTGTAATGTATCATATCACATTCTGATGGTCATACAGAAGTCATAATTCACCGATATTTTGTCAGTGTCGTGCATCTCTAGTTTTGCAGTTATATTATTTTTTCTAATGGACTGTTTCAATTAATCCTAATTTCCAGTAGTAATCCTAATTTAATTTAACACACGTATTTCATAGTACTAGTCATAGCCAATTCCCTCTTGTACCAGCCTGGGAGAGACTAACGCGCAGCTGCTTGGAAGCGTGAAGGCAACCGTTACGTCTTTTCCAGCTATATATCACGTGATGACGTAGGAACAGAAATGTCAGAGAGAGCACCAACTGCCTACTTTTGTATAGAAGGGCCAACACAATTGCTTAGCAACACTCTGACCAATGGGGAGAGAGGAGCTAAAGCCTCCTTGCTCCTCAGTAAGATCTTGAACATTCTCTTTGATTAGAGCTTGGTCAACCTCCTGGACTGAAATATCTTTGGCGTTGCTGCGATTCGTACCCGATGCCAGAGATCTTTGCCAGTTTTGTCGTATTCTTCAATGTTGCCTTTGGCAACTACAGCAGCTAATCATGAAACAAACTGCATTTGCAATAAGTCATACCCTCAAAACAAGACTTTGTATTATTTAATTTCCTGATTCATGAACTTCAATTATAAGTTACTCACCATATACACACCACAGTGGTACAGTGGTAACAAAGACAGCCTGTACAAGCATGTTTCAGTCACACTCAAGAATTCTTAAAGAGCTTTAATCCACAAGCAAGAATACCACAGACAGCTACTCTGTTGGAAGTGAAGTTTAGTTCACTGCCAGCCTTCTGGGTCTCTTGTTCAGTCCCCTAACAGAGGCCCTAGCAGAAATACATATTCATGCATTTCAGCGAGTGGTCTGGGCCTGT
Source organism: Brachyhypopomus gauderio (assembly GCF_052324685.1). Classification (NCBI taxonomy): domain Eukaryota; kingdom Metazoa; phylum Chordata; class Actinopteri; order Gymnotiformes; family Hypopomidae; genus Brachyhypopomus; species Brachyhypopomus gauderio. The sequence goes on from NC_135229.1 coordinate 7,332,278, forward strand.
TTACTGATCAAGTGCATTTGTTACCAAAGTACCAAAAACTGTCCTGATTCAGTGATTGCTTATCAGAGCTTAAGAAAGGTCCCAGTGTGAGCTGCTTCTTCATGGCTGATGGGGCAGCTGTTGTTGGCAGTGTGCTTGCTAGACACTCTCATCCTCTCATTCTGCTCTCTTAAAGGCCAAGTGCTTTTGGGCATGAGAAGATTTAATACAGTGAAAGAGCAGGAGAATACCAGCATGCAGACAGGCTAAGAACCAGCGATCTCTCCTCTGTAGGAATGGCCTCGTCTAGCTGTTTGTAAGACTGTGAAGTTCTTTGGGACCTGTGCTCACATTCTGGCTGTAGAGGTGTCTTTAGGCAAACTGCACTTTTCACAAGGCTGGGGCAATACAACTAATGTTTGCGTAATATGGGAGAAAGACAGAGTAAAGGAGAAAGATGGAGCAAAGAGGCAATGAAGAAAGCTGTGTGTGTGTGTGTGTGTGTGTGTGTGTGTGTGTGTGTGTGTGAGAGAGAGAGAGAGAGAGAGAGAGAGAGAGAGAGAGAGAGAGAGAGAGAGAGAGAGAGAGAGAGAGAGAGAGAAAGAAAGAGGGAGCGTGAGCTTAGTTGTGAGTCCATGTGAGTCCATGTCTTTGTAAGACAGAAATGGACATGAGGTCACGGAGGAATTTCAAAGAGAACATGTTCCTTTCCTGGGCTGTCCTGCCCTACAGTATAATTGGCTACTGTTTAAGAGTCTGTCATACTGGTGGGGTGGATTATTTTGTACGTAGGTGCAAGTGAACTTCAGTGGCCTCAGTTAAGCAGATATCTGATAGAAACCAGCACAGACACAACACCAGCACGACACACCAACACAGAGACACAATACAACACCAGCACCACACACCAACACAGACACAGAACAACACCAGCACCACACACCAACACAGAGACACAATACAACACCAGCACCACACACCAACACAGACACAGAACAACACCAGCACCACACACCAACACAGAGACACAGTACAACACCAGCACCACACACCAACACAGAGACAATACAACACCAGCACCACACACCAACACAGACACAGAACAACACCCACACCACACACCAACACAGAGACACAATACAACACCAGCACCACACACCAACACAGAGACACAATACAACACCAGCACAACACACCAACACAGAGACACAACACAACACCAGCACCACACACCAACACAGAAACACAGAACAACACCCGCACCATACACCAACACAGAGACACAATACAACACCAGCACCACACACCAACACAGAGACACAGAACAACACCAGCACGACACACCAACACAGAGACACAATACAACACCAGCACCACACACCAACACAGACACAGAACAACACCCGCACCACACACCAACACAGAGACAAAATACAACACCAGCACCACACACCAACACAGAGACACAGAACAACACCAGCACCACACACCAACACAGAGACACAATACAACACCAGCACCACACACCAACACAGAGACACAATACAACACCAGCACCACACACCAACACAGAGACACAGAACAACACCAGCACCACACACCAACACAGAGACACAATACAACACCAGCACCACACACCAACACAGAGACACAGAACAACACCTGCACCACACACCAACACAGAAACAGAACAACACCAGCACCACACACCAACACAGAGACACAATACAACACCAACACCACACACCAACACAGAGACACAGAACAACACCAGCACCACACACCAACACAGAAACAGAACAACACCAGCACCACACACCAACACAGAGACACAATACAACACCAGCACAACACACCAACACAGAGACACAGTACAACACCAGCACCACACACCAACACAGAGACAATACAACACCAGCACCACACACCAACACAGAGACACAATACAACACCAGCACCACATACCAACACAGAGACACAGAACAACACCAGCACCACACACCAACACAGAGACACAATACAACACCAGCACCACACACCAACACAGAGACACAGTACAACACTAGCACCACACACCACCACAGAGACACAATACAACACCAGCACCACACACCAACACAGAGACACAATACAACACCAGCACCACACACCAACACAGAGACACAGTACAACACTAGCACCACACACCAACACAGAGACACAACAACACCAGCACCACACACCAACACAGAGACACAGAACAACACCAGCACAACATACCAACACAGACACAGAACAACACCCGCACCACACACCAACACAGAGACAAAATACAACACCAGCACCACACACCAACACAGAGACACAATACAACACCAGCACCACACACCAACACAGAGACACAATACAACACCAGCACCACACACCAACACAGAGACACAATACAACACCAGCACCACACACCAACACAGAGACACAGAACAACACCAGCACCACACACCAACACAGAGACACAATACAACACCAGCACCACACACCAACACAGAGACACAATACAGCACCAGCACCACACACCAACACAGAGACACAGAACAACACCAGCACCACACACCAACACAGAGACACAATACAACACCAGCACCACACCAACACAGAGACACAGAACAACACCAGCACCACACACCAACACAGAAACAGAACAACACCAGCACCACACACCAACACAGAGACACAGAACAACACCAGCACCACACACCAACACAGAAACAGAACAAGACCAGCACCACACACCAACACAGAGACACAATACAACACCAGCACCACATACCAACACAGAGACACAGAACAACACCAGCACCACACACCAACACAGAGACACAATACAACACCAGCACCACACACCAACACAGAGACACAGTACAACACTAGCACCACACACCACCACAGAGACACAATACAACACCAGCACCACACACCAACACAGAGACACAATACAACACCAGCACCACACACCAACACAGAGACACAGTACAACACTAGCACCACACACCAACACAGAGACACAGAACAACACCAGCACCACACACCAACACAGAGACACAGAACAACACCAGCACAACATACCAACACAGAGACACAATACAACACCAGCACCACACACCAACACAGACACAGAACAACACCAGCACCACACACCAACACAGAGACACAGAACAACAACAGCACCACACACCAACACAGAGACACAATACAACACCAGCACCACACACCAACACAGAGACACAGAACAACACCAGCACCACACACCAACACAGAAACAGAACAACACCAGCACCACACACCAACACAGAGACACAATACAACACCAACACCACACACCAACACAGACACAGAACAACACCAGCACCACACACCAACACAGAAACAGAACAACACCAGCACCACACACCAACACAGAGACACAATACAACACCAGCACAACACACCAACACAGGGACACAGTACAACACCAGCACCACACACCAACACAGAGACAATACAACACCAGCACCACACACCAACACAGAGACACAATACAACACCAGCACCACATACCAACACAGAGACACAGAACAACACCAGCACCACACACCACCACAGAGACACAATACAACACCAGCACCACACACCAACACAGAAACAGAACAACACCAGCACCACACACCAACACAGAGACACAGTACAACACTAGCACCACACACCAACACAGAGACACAGAACAACACCAGCACCACACACCAACACAGAGACACAGAACAACACCAGCACAACATACCAACACAGAGACACAATACAACACCAGCACCACACACCAACACAGACACAATACAACACCAGCACCACACACCAACACAGAGACACAGAACAACACCAGCACCACACACCAACACAGAGACACAATACAACACCAGCACCACACCAACACAGAGACACAGAACAACACCAGCACCACACACCAACACAGAAACAGAACAACACCAGCACCACACACCAACACAGAGACACAATACAACACCAACACCACACACCAACACAGAGACACAGAACAACACCAGCACCACACACCAACACAGAAACAGAACAAGACCAGCACCACACACCAACACAGAGACACAATACAACACCAGCACAACACACCAACACAGAGACACAGTACAACACCAGCACCACACACCAACACAGAGACAATACAACACCAGCACCACACACCAACACAGAGACACAATACAACACCAGCACCACATACCAACACAGAGACACAGAACAACACCAGCACCATACACCAACACAGAGACACAATACAACACCAGCTCCACACACCAACACAGAGACACAGTACAACACTAGCACCACACACCACCACAGAGACACAATACAACACCAGCACCACACACCAACACAGAGACACAATACAACACCAGCACCACACACCAACACAGAGACACAGTACAACACTAGCACCACACACCAACACAGAGACACAGAACAACACCAGCACCACACACCAACACAGAAACACAATACAACACCAGCACCACACACCAACACAGAGACACAATACAATATCAGTACTTTGGTGTTGCCAACCTCTATGACTAATGGCAACTACAACCTGACTTAAGAGGAGTGAAAACATTATTATAATGTCTTGGCAGGCAAGTTGAATCCTGCTACATTTCTTGACCTGTAGAAGCATGAGGTTATAGCATTTCAACCAAATCTCATGAAGAATTCATGGCAATTCAGAAATTTGATCACAAAACCTGCCTCTAGCCATAACTGCTGGCTTGCACAAATCCCCTCAATCACAACACCTCATGTCACAGGTGCACACTTGAATGTTTGTCTACTTGCTTCGTAGCTGAGTGGTAAATGCATATTGCTAAATAATGATTCATGCATTTGGTGAAGTTTGGTCTATTTGGGGTAACTTTAGCTTTATCCATGTAGTCAGGATCTTCAAGGTTCTCACAGGTTCGCACAGGTGGTGAACTAGCCTACATCTAAGCTCATGGAATTATAGGTCAACTTCCTTTTGATAGGTTACATTATGTGCAATACACATGAAAATATACATTATGTGAAAATAACTTTGAAACGCAATTTTGGACTGACAATAATTCAATAAATTTAATTTGTTGTCCAGCCAACCATATTTTTTAATTGTTATCAAGTCTTTACAAGAAACACTGATTGTATTCAATAAAAGTCTGGCCATATCTATTTTGGAAGCACTTAAATGGGTAAAACAGTTCCCCATAAAAAAGATGTTACCAGAAAATGTCTGAGTCATGACAGTCATGATTCATGATCTGAGACGATTCATCTCTCAAATGCATACGATCTTCTTCAGTGGTGTTACAAGAATGCAACAGTTTCACAATCTCTCTGACTGATGGGCATCGGAGACCGCTGTTGGCCCCAGCCCTCGCAGACAGCTGGGAGAGATCGCAGGGAAGGTTCAGATCCAGGGAAACCGACCCACATAGGCGACCTCTGACCCCCCCCACCCCGTCAACGATAAGCCATCCAAACCCCATCGCCTGGACTCAACCACGTGAGAAGCTGCAGCCACTTAATTGCATTTGCACTGTGGTTGCCAGGCTGGTTGCCAGGGTTGCGAGGCGTATTGTCCACGCTCCCCCCATTGGCACGAGCCAATGGCTGCGGCTCTCTCCCACCTCCGCAGCGAGGACGCGCTTATCATATTTAGCACTTTGGCACCGTGCGGGTCTCAAACGTGGCTCGTAGCTGTACTGGCATCACACTTTGTTCTGACCCACCATGTTTCTGGAAGACGAGGTGGATAATGAGGTTCCTGAGAGTCTTTAAAGTGATCAGGCTTCACCAGGCAGCCCTCAGTCCCACCCTGCCGCTTAGAGGGTTTGATCAGTGTCCGCCTGTGAAAACCTACCAAGCAGGATAGTGTTACGCGGTTTCAGGCAGCACAGCCACTCTGTTGCCGTGGTTTCCAGTCTATTAGAACAGGGTCACTCTTGAAAAGCTCTCAATATTGCTTTACTGACCCGCAAACTGAGGGGTGAACGAACTTGAATATATGGATGAATGCACATATGAGTTTTTCCTTTGAATATGTGCGTTGCCTGATGAAATTTGGAGCAGATTTGAAGAGAATGTTTTTTCTGTGAAGAGAAGTTTCATGTGTATTCAGAAAATAAATGTACCACTCATTTATTATAAAATCTACTGTGTCTCTCAACACCTGTCTCATAGATGCATTTTACTGGTGAATGCAGCCAGTGAACAAACAGTAGCCATTGCAAAACCTGCCAGCCAGGAATAAGAGAGAATCCTGTTCACAGCTGCACAGACCACAGCACCTCCAGCCACATGATATTTGGGAGTCATTACACTGACATGGTAATTGTCAGTATTGGACTGAAATTCAGTGTATCGGGCACACCTGTGTTGCAGGGTTTTTTAAATGATTTTTATGAGGTTTTTTTTGGGCAGTATTACTGCTGGGTTGAGAATGGCCTACCGTCCAAACATATAGTCCCTGTGGTCAGAAACCAACCACTGTTAAAGAGGAGGAGACTGGCTCATACCAACTGCATGTACCTGTATGCGTGTTTCTGATTACCGTAATAAATGCTGCTTATAATGTCTTTCGCATTTAGAATATATATATATATATCATGTGAACAAATGCATCTGACCTTAGTGTCCCTATGGGTTGTAGCTATTCCACTCAGGGTCAGAGGTCACAGGGGTAAACGCTGGCCCACTGTTTAGCACGTGACGTCTGACTTCGTAGAGTTTTGAGATTATAGTAATCTTGGGCTCACATAGTCTGCTTATGTAGGTTTGCAAAGTAACAATACTTATTAAATACATCATGGGAACAGTAATCGTGTTTCTTTGAGTAAAGAGGGACGACATACAAACGTACTGGGTTTATCTGTAGCCTACAGTAACCACTTACATCACTGGTTCACAGCGTTTTTATGAATTTAATGTGTTGGGTTGTTGGCTTTCATTTCTCTGCCTTTACCACCGCAGACGTGTCAGAGCCTGCTGACAGCTGTGACATTCATTAGCAGCTTCTCACCAGCACCGGTCCGCTGTCCTACACCCACCGAGCACATCATCATCTGCTGGGGAGACGACGACAACGATGAGGAATTCATTCACGATACACACACACGCCCACTCCATTCACAATCACCTCTTTCAGAGCAGACATGTGACCAAACACTGGCAAACAAAATTCAAGTGAGAGAGCACTGACACAAAGAGAGAGAGAGTGAGAGAGGGAGGGAAAGAGAGAGAAAGAAAGAGAGAGGAAGCCTGTCAGGAGGGGGAAAGGGTGTCTGATGGAGAGAGTGACGGAAGAAAGCAAAAGAAGGATAGAAAGTAAATTAGAGTTGCAGTAACCCCCTACCCTCTGGCTGAGCACAGACCCAGTGAATAGCACAGAGGAAACATGTCATCACCCAGGGAACAGCAGACTGTGGCGCTGTGATGAGACGTCGGTTCTAGTGGGGGGGGGGGGGGGGGGGGGGTATGGGGGGGGGTGCCCGTTGTCGTGGGCAGCAGGCAGCGGTTTGGGGTTCACTCAGGGGTGTGGGGAGAACAGAGCCGTTCAGCCTTTACAACACTTTAAGGAGCTGATTTTATGGTGACTAGCTGAGAATAAACATTAGAAGTGAAGATTCAGGGCTGCTGTTGTTGTGGGATGTTCTAGCCTCAGGCTTAATAGCAACTCTTGTCACAAAAATCTTTTCAATCCACATAATTTCCCCCTTTGTTCAAGGTGATTCAAGCCCGGTTTTAACAGTCTCACCTAACCTGATCTCTTTGTATACAAGCCTTAACTTTCCCAGGTTACAGTAAACTATTAGCTATCAGGCTTTGTTGTTGTTCATTACCACTACTGACAATTACCAGTACTGTTCATTACCACTACTGACAATTACCAGTACTGAACATTACCACTAATGACCATTACCAGTATTGAATATTACAACTAATGGCCATTACCAGTACTAAACATTACCACTTCTGACCATTACCACTAATGATCATTACCAGTACTGAACATTGCTACTACTGACAATTACCAGTACTAAATATTGCTACTACTGACATTTACCAGTACTGAACATTACCACTACTGACAATAAACAGTATTGAACATTACCACTAATGATCATTATCAGCACTGAACATTACCACTACTGACCATTAACATTATGATCCTGTGTATTAGGGTTAGAGAAAAAATACATCAATAAGTTTCAATACTTATACTATCAATTACGCTGTACCACAGTATGTAAAATAAAATTTCTTCTCTATTCGCAACAAAAAGGTCTGTCGGCTATTAAGTTGTTTCCATTTTGTGTAGAGAAACACACTTTTCCTGCTCATAAAGGGATTGGTGATTATCTAATGAAGTGTACAGCTATATTAAATTGGGCTTAACAATGGGAAACGTGACAGCCCTCATCTTGCAGTTGCCATATATATACAGCAGAGGGCGACATTGAACCAGACCTCAAATTCCATTTCAGAAATGTAGATTGTACTGTAAGTGCAGTGACTTGACTTACTGCTGCTGTACAGTTTGGTGAGCTGAAGGAAAACATTCATAGATATCTGTATTGTAACATTGTAATTGTCATTGAATGATAATACTAAAGCACATTAAACATGTTGGCGTTTTCCACCAACTGTTGACTGTTTGAGCTGTTGTTGGTCAGGAAAAACTGTTACCTGCTACTTTACAAACAGGTTCTTTTGCAGCTCCTGAATTCCTTTCCTTCACATATTAGACAGACCTGTTTATTTCCCACGTGCTGATTGAAACATTCCTGTTAGGAAGCACTAGATAAGCATGTCGCGTTCCTCTCTTTGCTTGTGTGTGTGTGTGTGTGTGTGTGTGTGTGTGTGTGTGTGTGTGTGTGTGTGTGTGTGTGTGTGTGTGTGTGTGTGTGTGTGTCTATTATGAGGGGCTCCATAATTCCCATTCTTGTTCAAATGTTACAGTTTCAACTCTTGGGGTTAAACTCAAATTGTTCAATACAAACCAAAATGACACGTGTCTTCCTTATTGCCTTGGGCAGGCCCAAGCTAACTTTCCGTCTGCCATGCACACACCCACACATACACACACACACACCCACACATACACACACCCTTCATAGTTGCAAACGCACAGCCTACCTTGGGCCGGGTCTGCCCGCGTGGTTGCCGTATTGTGTAATATTCTAATTAAACGCGGCTGGAGGAGAGGAAGCTAATAGTTAAAACTCTCTCCTGCCAGCAATGTTGTTTTGGACGTAGCCGCTCCAGGCTGAGCAGAGGACCGCGCATTGTTTGGGAACTTAAACTACTGGAGCGTTAGGTCATATCTCTCTATCTCTCTGCCTCTCTACCTCTGTCTCTGTCTCCTTTCCCCTCTCTCTCTATCACTCTCTTTCCCTTCTTTCTCTACTGCTCTTTTCCCCCTCTCTCTCTCTCTCTCTCTCTCTCTCTCTACCTCTCTCTCTCTTCTCCCCTCTTCTTCTAAGCTCTCTCAAACTGCAACAAATGAGTATGAGGCAGCCGGCTGGATAGACTCACCAGGGAGAGAAGGAGGGAGAGAAGGAGGGAGAGAAGGAGGGAGAGCGAGACGCGGATAGACAGAGTTGGCGGGCAGACGCCCCAGCACCAGAGGGGACATCTCCCCTCCACTGGCCACTCGACATGCTGAGCGTCATATACTTCCTGCGCAGCTTCTTCAAGGTAAAGTCCCGACGTAGCTCCTCCACCTCCTCCTCCTGCTCTCTCCGCTCCTCATTCGCTCCTCGCGTAGGTGCCGGAGGAAGACACGGGTCGCAAAGTGGTGTCACAATCCTTATTGCTGCTCCTCTCCAGAGGAAAAAAAACAAAACTTGTTTTATTTTCACGCCATTCTCGTTAAAAGAATGTTTCGTCTGAGGTGGTGGTGGTAAAAAAAAAACCCAAACAAACGCAGCTAATGTTACTTATTGACCTGCTTTTATGTGTAATACTAAGATTCTGGTCCCCTCTGACATGTTGTTTACGTTGCCAAAGGGGACTGAGAGAAGAATGTGAAGCTTTAAGAGCTTTAAGTCAGTGTGTATTCGTGGTGTCAGAGTCCTTGTAGCTGCTCCTCTGACAGATTGCATCAGATTGTGCTGAGTTCTGAGAGCATGTGTAGAGCACATAAAGGTCTGATTAGAAGAAGTCTTATTCGAGTTGGTGAGAGTCTGATTAGGAATCTGATCCAGTGCATGGTCCTCTTACTACTGTCCGACTCACACACAGTTGGTGGCAGTGACATTGTTATGGACATATGGAGGTGTGAGAAACGTCTGCATCAAACGATTGTATCAAGAAGATAAGCAGATTGAAGTTGTAATTTGCCAAGTACTGCATTTCATTGCAAGATTAAATGACTTGGACTGTGCACTTGCTGTTTCTGTTATTTATTTCATTTTCTTGTTTTTAACAACATAATAAATCTTTTGCAGTGTCTCGTTTAAGTATTAGACTCACATTCTGTCTTAGTAAATGACTGCTGCGTGTTGAGACCACTGCAAGTGTTGTTGTTAGACTGGTTATTGAGCATTCGTAGATGATTGCAAAGTATTTAGCAAGTTATGCTAAAGGAAGGCCTTACACTGGGACCAGTGGTGACACTGCACCTCCTGTACTGGTGGGGTGAAATTGCTATTGCTGACATCAGATGTAATGTCGCTGTGGTGGTAGTTTTAAATATTTAAGTTATTTAGACATATATAAGAGTTAATTCTTCGTAAAATTGGCACCAGAAGCGACTTTGTAATACTCAAAACCTGCTACGTCAGTTTCTATTAGCCGTATTTATAAAATATAAAGTATATAAACATTTATAAACACACATTTATCAGCACATTAGCTATATGTACAATAGAGTTTCAGTGACATACATTGAATTAACTTTTTTTATGTGTGCTGCCCTTATTGGTGCTAAAAAAGTAACTGGCATTAAAGCAGTATTAGCAAGTTAAAAAAACAGCTAATATAGCTAGCTATCTCTTCAGGGTACTAGGGAGGCTGATCATTTGTTTTATCATTTGTCTTCTCAGATTGATAAAAAAAAATATCAGGGTCATTGACTGACAAATTCAACCTCATGTTCAGTATGTTTAACCTCATGTTCAGCTTGCCCCTGTGGTTCTGGTGGCATTGGTTGGATCATACCACACAAGTGTTACCAAAGTGTTGCCACCTCTGCTTCTCTGTTCTCCTCTAACACTCCGTGGCTTAGCGTGTTCACCTTTTTCTGCCCTCGTAAACACCTTGAGTCACCTGCCGACGTGAGCGACTGAGGTTTGGCACTCTTACATCTTAAACATGCTCACTCCTGCTTCTACTCCCAAAGTTCTTTTGGTTCCTTGTGTGTGTGTCCAAACATATTGGTGCACATGTCAGCTATAAAAATCTGTCCTGCTGCCCCAGGTGACGGTGATAACCACTTATTGTCAGGAGCGTCTCATTTTCAGAACTGAATCGTGTGCTTCATGCCTTTGAAATGTGCCTGACTCCGAAACAAAGCACGTGAGGAACCAGTTAGTCAGAAGGAACAAATGCGTCTGTAACGATCTACCAGCCTTCGTTTGTTTCTGAATGTCGGCCTGGCTAGTGGAGGCCACGTCCCGCTCCCGGCTGTTCGCTCCGGGGTTGCCCTCACGTGCTGGAAACACACGAGGCCTCTCCCATCCGCCCGGGGCTGGAAGACGGCGGATGCTTCTCTCATAGCCAGGGCGTCCTCTGCCTCCTCCTCTGCCCAGATTAATAAACAGGTTTCAGCGGACAGGACTGACGTTTCCAGCGCCTGGTTGTGCAAGACCCGGCAGCTCGTCTGGCTGTTGCCTTGCTGACTCGCAAACGTTTGGGGTGTGGAGACCCACGGCCTGCCAGAACTGGCCAGGGCGGATAATAGGAGTGAAGATGTAGCTGAAGCATCCGTTAGCATGTGCTTCATCAAGTCCTTGGTAATGAGATGAATCACGGTCAGATTCGCAGGTGTTGAATTTGGCCTTCCTTCACCTGAGTGCTGCATGTGATGCATAAGTTAAATAGAGTCAAATGAGGAGATCGGTTCTGGAGTGGCTTTTGTGTGTGTGCCTGTGTGTGTGTGTGTGTGTGTGTGTGTGTGTGTGTGTGTGTGTGTGTGTGTGTGTGTGTGTGTGTGTGTGTGTGTGTGTGTGTGTGTGTGTGTGTGTGTGTGTGTGTGTGTGTGTTAATGCTGTTGTGTATGTGTGGCATACTGGATTATGAATAAGGAATGTGGATTACACATTCTTCTAGTCTGCACACTGAGCGATCGTCTTAAAGGCATCTCAACAGGAAACGGAGTTGGGTTATTAACTGAAAAGAATTGAGAGAATGATGACAGATTCATTTCTTCATAATCACGTAGCTGTACACCTAAAGACCAACCTGTGTACACCTAAAGGAAGACCAGCCTCTGTGCACCTAAAGACAGACCAGCCTCTGTGCACCTAAAGAGAGACCGGCCTCTGTGCACCTAAAGAGAGACCAGTCTCTGTGCACCTAAAGGGAGACCAGTCTCTGTGCACCTAAAGGGAGACCAGCCTCTGTGCACCTAAATGGAGATCAGCCTCTGTGCACCTAAATGGAGATCAGCCTCTGTGCTTGAAGCACTACAAGCACGTCGAGCAGTATGGAGCTTGGCTGCTCAGTCATAAACATTAAATAAACAACAAAAATTACCACTTGGAAATGCTTGGGGCTATAACATCGTGAATGTCTTTTTTTAAAGCTTGTGTTTATTTTAGCAGCAGTGTTTCTCTAAGTACATATGCAGTGTTTTCTGCATGGATCATTCGTTTTGTGTGAATTTATTTACTCACGGATGTTCCCTGCTTTGTTGCTAGCACACTGAACAGAAAAGGTGGATTAGACCTGCTGAGACACGGCAGCTTGACAGAGGGCCTGGACAATAGCGTTCATCGCACATAACAGGCCAGAGGCATGTCTGGGGTGGCTCCTCTTAATAACACCTACGTGAACTCCAGAGTATGTTCCCAAAATCGGCCTTCCCCAAACACTTTTACCCAGAGTCCATCTGGGCAGCTCGGATTGCCGTGTCCCTGTGAGAAGAAGCTGGGCCAAGCCTGGAGAAACATGAGGATGAGTTAAGATGACAGTGTGATGGTGTGATAACATCGGAGCTGGTATGTAAACACAGGTCCGGGAGAAATAGTGGCGAGGGGGAGGGGTTAGGGGCGGGGCCGAGGGAGGGGCTTTAGAGCAGGCGAGGTTCTTGTCTGGCCCAGCTGCCGAAAAAAGAAAAGGGTTGGAGAACTTTGTCTGCAGCGTGGATGAAACCCTCCACTAGGGTGTAACGGTGCTCACCTTTCCTCATAAACACTTGTGGTGGGGGTTCTGGATGATGGCACATGAATGCAGCCTTTATCAGCCTCAGTGTTCACAGATTCTGTTTTAAGATTCCTCACTCTTCTCTCCAGACACAGCAAATCCACGACTCTTAATAACTGATTAACCTCCTTCAGAACTTTGCTCAGACTCAAATCCTTACAGGTCCACACAGTTCAGAAAAGCTTAGTTGCACATTGGCACATTGTAGAATGTGTGCCAGTCTGGGTTAAGGCTGGTGTTTGACACTCAACAACCTCTTTATTAGAAACTCCTATGTTGTACTGTGTTATGTCCTATGATAGTGTTGTGTATTGTTGGCCGTAACAACTGACACTCACTGGCCATTTTCTGTGGTACATTTACCTATACCATCTGTGGCCATGCAAGATTTGTCAGTCAGTTGGTGTTTCATTCATTGTTTTGTCTCTGACTAACTATTATTACAACAATTATTATTAGACCACTGCTTTGACCTTTTTGACCATGATTTGACCACTGTTAACACTTTTGTGGTCATTGACCTGACTGAAGTTGAATCAGACACGGTGCTGCTGGAACACCTCAGCATCAGAGTGGTCCACCCAAGAAATATCCTGCACATGGTCCGTTAGTTCACCTGGAGAAGAACCAGCAGGAGAGGAACCAGGACGTCAGGACGTCAGGGTGTCAGGGCAGCCCCAGCTCACTCCTCCTGCCCCCTGAGAGAGGCACTGGTCTCCTGGCCTGGTCCTTCAGCTCCAGGCACCACAGAACCACTTCCACATCTTAGAACCTCAGAAGAACTTTGTTTGCTGATGTCTGAAAAATAATTTCTCTGGAAACCTCTAAATATTTGACTACAGTATACAACAGTTACTCAGTTGTGTGAGTTGGGGACAGTTTGTTGTTGCCCTGAAACTGCCAACATTTGTCTTCCGTTCAGGGAGGGGGAATGAGGACATGTTTATCTCTGTCTCTTTGTTTCTCTTAAATCTTTGCTCTTAAATCCGCAGTAAACGTTTGACCTTCCCAGAGTGCTCGAGCAAAGAAGACTCAGCTGCCAAATAGTGTCTGTGTTTTCTCCCAAAACTTACAAGGATGACTCGTGTGTATGTGCCTGCATGTGTGTGCATGCCTGTGTGTTGTTTTTGTGTGGGCTGTGTGTGCATGCTCCCAAGGATGTTGTGTGTGTGTGTGTGCGTGTGTGTGTGTGTGTGTGTGTGTGTGTGTGTGTGTGTGTGCGCGCGTGTGTGTGTGTATGCGCGCGCGTGTGTGTGTGTGTGTGTGCGTGTGTGTGTGTGTGTGTGTGTGTGTCCGTCCGTGTCCATGCGCACACGCATGTGAGTGTATGTGTATTGATCTGATTTATGGCATCAGCAGTGTTAAATTACCCAACTAAAGTCACATATGTGATGAAACAGGTGTCGCCTTCTCCATATGCTGACAGACACACTGTCCCTGCAGTTCACTGTGAGGAAATGAGCTTGGTGCGTGTTGGTAGTCTGCGGATGGAGCCAACACTAATTGCTATAATAGGGAATGAGTGAAAACATGTCTTAGGAACCCGGCTTCTCTGAAAACCTGCAGGGCTCAAATGAAAAGGCTTTATCATGTTCTTGTGAAAACAATCGATCGAAATCGTGCAACAACATGCAGGTCTCAGCTTTCACCCTGCCTCATAAGAGCCCGCCGATCTTGGATCAAGCTGACAAATTGGATTTAGTGGTCTGAACCGTTACAGCAAACGACGGCCATCGCGCTGTACCGTACTCTGATGAGCCCTGAGTTAAGCGTGATCAGGTTTCAGAGTCCATCTGGCACGGCCCCGGTGTAAAATACAGTGGCTGCCACTCCAAATGGCCCCCGCAGTGTAAAGGCCATCACTACTGGCACCAGCTGCTTCACTGTCGTACCTTATAGTTGTTGATCTAATGGCTCTTGTGGTGGCACACTTAATGATGCTTTTCCTGGGCTATACAATCTAAAGAAAGGGCAAATAAGAGTTGGTTTGATCCTCTTTTCAAAGCCAGAGAAGAATCTGGTGGTCCCCAGTCCTCCTACACATAGATCACACAAATATTGTCGTTATTATATCATTTCCATCCTTTTTCTGGTAGTTTAGTTTTGTCACACAACAATGATACAAAACTGCAGTCTTACAGAAGTGTAATTTGATAGGCTTTTAATTATATATAATATAGTTTGCATGCAGTGACATATTAGAAGTGGGTGTATTTCCACAGCCCTGCTGGAAATAACCAGTAATGATATAATTATCCCATGTCTTCACTAGTGGGGAAGTGTTGTACTAGTGGGGGCTCCTTTCCATGATGTTCGTGTCTGCCTCTGTCCTGGTGTCTGAGGTCATCATGATAAAGATCCCTGTCCCGGTGTGTCCCATGAGCCTGAATGTCTTCATGCCTTCATGATCTTTCCTCTGGCCTTGTGTGTGTGTGTATGTGTATGTGTGTGTGTGTGTGTGTGTGTGTGTGTGTGTGTGTGTGTGTGTGTGAGTATGTGTGCTAGATCACCCCTAGCGTAATGAGCTCATGTAGGAAGAACACTCAAATCTTCTGACTTTACCAGACTTAGCATCCGCCCCGATCATCTTAGTGACTATGTCAGAGCTTCAACACTCCCCCACCCCTCCCAACCACCCGGCCTCCGCCCTCTTCCCCGCGAGCCTGTAGGCTTGTCGCTGACTCACAGCTGTATGCAGTCCAACACTTGTGGAACTTTAACACGCTTGGAGCCCGTGTTGGCGTGGCAGATTTAACATATGCTTGTAAGGGGCTTATTCAAGCGTGTCCTGGTGAGGATCTGTACACTATCCTTTAGGAGCTCAAGGCCTGAGAGCCCCACTCTACCGCACACAGTCAACCGGGCTGCCTCCCAGTGGGAATGATGTAAGTGCGGGCAAAAGAGAGCATGCTGACATCATAGGGTCTGTAGTGGGCCTTATTATTCTACTCACTCTCTCTTTCTCTCCATCTCTCCCCCAACATTCTCCCTCTCCATGTTCCTCTGATGGAGAGATCTTAAGACACTCCTCTGAGAAATGACACGGCGTTCGCTTTGCAAACCACCAACCGCACGCGCTTGTTGGGACGACGCGGAAATTAAACTGCTGTTCGAAAGACCTGCACTTAGCAGGTTGTTGACCAGAAAGATGCCGGCCACCCTTCTTGGGGACAGGAAGCAGATTAGTTTCCGTTTCCTGTCGAGCAGCACAGCAGGGGAAGGATAGATGGCAACCGGAGCTTGCACCAGATGGTCGTGTTGCCTGGGAGATGGTCTCGTTCTGTATTGTGCCTGGTACTGGTCGGTGTTGGCTCCACCCCTCCTGTTTCCTGCTGTAGGGCCGTCCGAAGCAATGTGTGCGGGCTGAGTCACCTCCACCCGCGTGCACTTCTTCCCACAGATACGAAAACCATTTGGTTCAATCGGCCGCATGTGACGCTGCAGAAACCCCAGCCGCGCTAAAGGACGCCGCTCCTACCGCACGCTGCTGATCCTGCGATAACAACACCCTCAGCGCGCCTTTGCTGCGATGTCTCAAAGCCGTACGGGAGATCCGAGCTCTCTGAGTGGGGTTTTCGCTTGCTGTGAGCAGCCGTTAAATGTGCAAGTATGGAGTTTTGGCACAAGGCTGCATCTGTGTTGAGAGAAACAGGCCTGACCCTGACCTGCCAGGCTGAAGGATTTAAAGTCGGAGGTACTTGGACAGGCGTCGTCTCTGTTAAATGGTTCTGCAGTAACCGCAGTAACCTGTTAATAAAGTGCTAATAAAGCTATTACCTTTTAATGAAGTGCTAATAAAGCTATTTCCTCTAAATAAAGCTTTTGGGCACGGCTACGTACTTCTTTCCGACATGGGTGCGGTGAGCTTGAGTGAGCTTAAAGCCTCACTCAAAACAGCCTGAAGGACGGTTCAGAATTCTGCTGAGGTTCGTAAATAACAAACTGACTCAAATGCACAAAAGGGCTCTCCTGGTGTCTGTCAGGCCACGCTGTCACAGCTCACCCTGAAGCTGCTGTCACCTGACACAGCACTTCCTGACTGGAGCCCCGAGACCTTGAGAATTTACAGAAAAGGAAAGAAAGAAAATGGTGAAGACCAGGGAGTAGAGACTAAATGTTGAGTAAGAAGAACCTATGTAGGCTTAACTTAAGATTAACTTAAGGGCAAATACAGCGGGAGGAATGGACAATGCTAAAATAGTTTGTTTTCTTAGCCTAAAGCAAACAGAAAAATAATAAAGATGTGTATATACAGTAGTGACATAAAGTGACTCACATTGTTCACTTAAAAAGCAGCCTGTGTAGATCGGGCAAACTTGCAACCTGTAAAATTCCCACACTTCCCACCCTCAGCTCCTGGCCAAACAGCTCAGCCAATTATAGAACATCACTGAGTCTGGGAAAACAGCTGGGGTTTTTGTTTGGAATGGATTAATGGAGATCTTTATCTTCATTCCTGGTCTGTTTTGTAAACATTATTCATGCAGTTATTACTGGAACTTACAACTGTAAATTACTACAGTTAAGTTATTGAAAACGCAGTAGTGACTTTGTATGTTTAATCAGCAAATCTACAACTCACAGTGAAGCCCACTTTACATATAAATCTACAACTCACAGTGAAGCCCACTTTACATGTAAATCTACAACTCACAGTGAAGCCCACTTTACATATAAATCTACAACTCACAGTGAAGCCACTTTACATAAAAATCTACAACTCACAGTGAAGCCACTTTACATATAAATCTACAGCTCACAGTGAAGCCACTTTACATAAAAATCTACAACTCACAGTGAAGCCACTTTACATATAAATCTACAGCTCACAGTGAAGCCCACTTTACATATAAATCTACAGCTCACAGTGAAGCCACTTTAGATATAAATCTACAACTCACAGTGAAGCCCACTTTACATAAAAATCTACAACTCACAGTGAAGCCCACTTTACATATAAATCTACAACTCACAGTGAAGCCCACTTTACATAAAAATCTACAACTCACAGTGAAGCCCACTTTACATATAAATCTACAGCTCACAGTGAAGCCACTTTACATATAAATCTACAGCTCACAGTGAAGCCCACTTTACATATAAATCTACAGCTCACAGTGAAGCCCACTTTACATATAAATCTACAGCTCACAGTGAAGCCCACTTTACATATAAATCTACAGCTCACAGTGAAGCCCACTTTACATAAAAATCTACAACTCACAGTGAAGCCACTTTACATATAAATCTACAGCTCACAGTGAAGCCCACTTTACATATAAATCTACAGCTCACAGTGAAGCCCACTTTACATATAAATCTACAGCTCACAGTGAAGCCCACTTTACATATAAATCTACAACTCACAGTGAAGCCCACTTTACATATAAATCTACAGCTCACAGTGAAGCCCACTTTACATAAATCTTTCTGACGCTCTTATCTTTCAAATGTATTGAGGATATAGATGCCTCGAAACTCTCGCACTGCCTTTTTGAAAGTGACTACATTTCATCTAGCCATGCACATATGAGAAAATCTTGTATTTGATTTGCTCTTATTTAGTAATATCGATTAGTATTGTATTGTGTTGTATTGTATTGTTGTATTTTGTATATGGTAGCATCTTGGTTAAGAAGCTTTTGGGCATCCTATTGGTCCTAGCTAATGAAACCTGTTCCACACAGAACCAGACATTGCAAGCTCATCTGTGTGCCCACTTTGGTACTGTGTGTGGAAGTGCTTCCATAAGGTGATCAGATGGTCGTTCCCTCGTTGCTACCTGCTGTTGTGAAGGTCATGGTCCTTTAACATCTTCCATCATCGCCCTGACATGTCTACCACGTGATCTGATTGGTCTGGTTAGAGAGTGGGAGGTCTGCTTTGCCCTTGGTAAGGATGCCAGCAGCCGCTGCATTTGACCCCCCCATTGGGGCATTGCTCTTTGTAGGGTAATAGACAGGGCCGGCACCAGAACATATACAGTGAGGGGGCTTCAGAAAATTTCGGGGGGGCGAACGTAAGTTTATGTAGCGATTTTTGTCAAATAAGTGGGTCTTATTTTTTACATTGAGGGGGCGGGACACCTCGCCTGAGGGGGCGACGCCCCCATTCGCCCCCCCGTGGCGCCGGCCCTGGTAATAGAACAGGACACGGGGCGAGGTGTTTATGGAGGTCAGGAGACAGGACACGGGGCGAGGTGTTTATGGAGGTCAGGAGACAGGACACGGGGCGAGGTGTTTATGGAGGTCAGGAGACAGGACACGGGGCGAGGTGTTTATGGAGGTCAGGAGACAGGACACGGGGCGAGGTGTTTATGGAGGTCAGGAGACAGGACACGGGGCGAGGTGTTTATGGAGGTCAGGAGACAGGACACGGGGCGAGGTGTTTATGGAGTTCAGGAGACAGGACACGGGGCGAGGTGTTTATGGAGTTCAGGAGACAGGACACGGGGCGAGGTGTTTATGGAGGTCAGGAGACAGGACACGGGGCGAGGTGTTTATGGAGGTCAGGAGACAGGACACGGGCGAGGTGTTTATGGAGGTCAGGAGACAGGACACGGGGCGAGGTGTTTATGGAGTTCAGGAGACAGGACACGGGGCGAGGTGTTTATGGAGGTCAGGAGACAGGACACGGGGCGAAGTGTTTATGGAGGTCAGGAGACAGGACACGGGGCGAGGTGTTTATGGAGGTCAGGAGACAGAACACGGGGCGAGGTGTTTATGGAGGTCAGGAGACAGGACACGGGGCGAGGTGTTTATGGAGGTCAGGACACAGGACACGGGGCGAGGTGTTTATGGAGGTCAGGAGACTGGCATTACTGGAGGACATGGCTGGAAACAGGGAAATTCACTTACATGCTCTTCTGGTACACAGAAAAATTCATGAAAAGACTTGTTTTGATATTAAAATATAAACTTGTTCAAATTATTTGCTGTCTGAGACAATTAAAATCTGAGGTAAATGTATTTTGGATTTGGGTCTCTTTTTTTTCACAGGAATGTATTTCTGGTGTGTCTGCAGTGTGTGTGTGTGTGTGTGTGTGTGTGTGTGTGTGTGTGTGTGTGTGTGTGTGTGTGTGTGTGTGTGTGTGTGTGTGTGTGTGTGTGTGTGTGTGTGTGTGTGTGTTTCCAGGCTGGGAGACATGAAAGGGTGGAATAGAGAGATTACTGCTTGATTCAGCTGCCAGTTTATTCACATATTCCATTAAATCAACACATTCTCTCTTTGAGGTTATGCAATATGGGTACATAATGTAAAACAAATGCTAGAGTTGGTTCCAGGTGTGAGGGCAGTGGTCAAGATGACATTCTGATGAACTAAGAAAACATGTGTTCCTTTTTAATTTAAAAAATGGAAGCAGGAGGTTATATGAAACAATGATCACGTCATTTTTCCCAGGCGAAATGTTCAGGTAAATGACTATGAGGGCCTTAATTATGTGTTTTTTCTCCATTTTGTTTCAGGCCCCAACTGTTGAAGACGGTGGCAATGAGGAACGCTGCTCGGAGGACGCTGAGCGTCAGCGGGCGGAGGGCTCCGACGGCCACGGGTGGAGCGGAGACGCGGCGGCTCAGGAAGTGTCGGACGTGTTCTTCGACGCCCAAACGTGGCACAGCGACGTGTTTTCCGACTTCGCCCATGACGGTGGCGACCGCAGCGAAACACCCCTCGGCTCAGGGAGCAGGTGCTGCTCGGCGGCGCAGACAGACTCGGACTCTCCCACACATTCCCCTCACCTCGGAGAGCGCCGCCCTTCTGGCGCGGAGAGGCAGTGCACGGCGCCACACGGGCTCCAGTGGACGGCAGATGGACAGTGGTGTGTTGCGCAGCCACTGGTTGGCACGAGTGGGGTGACTTTGGATGCTCCAGGGCACCATGAACTCGTCAATTCTACACCTGACACGAACTCGCGCGAGGAAGCTGGAATTCCTCGTATCTCGCAGTGCAGTACACCCAGCACAGCGGCCATCTGCCTCGCTCCAAAAGAATCGACAGGGTTGCAAGTTTTCACAGAGATAACTTCTAAAGACACGCTCTCGACGCCAGACAGACGTGACACGCAAGCCTGGTTAGGCGATGCTTCTGATATAGATCTCGCAAACAGAACTGGAACAGAATTACAATTTATAAACAGTCCCTTAAGTAACACTGAAGCACAGCTGATTTCTGCTTCATCAGTGGCAACCTCAGAACTGGAAACGAACGAACCACTCTCACATGAAGCCGAAACCAGTACCCAGTTATCACAGTTTGACTGGATGGACACAAATGGAGTGGAAGCTTCAGAGCAGCTTGATGAAGTAGGAGGGGCTAGGCCCTCGCCAGCCAATGAGAAACGGTTTGAGGAGTTTGAATGCAGTCAGCAGGACGACCTGGAATCGTCCAGGTTTTCGCACTCAGCTGAACGTTGGAACTTACCACAGGACATTGTTCAGCCGCTTGTGAACCACCAAGTCTTACAGTCCGATGGCTGGGTGCTGCATCCTGAGGAAATAATCTCATTCCAAAGGGATGAGAGGCGATTTCTGAGGAGCGGCAGTAGTGATGCTGTGGATTATAATGAGGAGCAGTTGTTGGGGAGTGGCGAGAGAAATGTGGATTATATAGAGGCGCGACCATTGGGGACTACACCTGTTAATCCAGACTGCAGTCATTATTCAGCAGAGTTATCTTTCTCAACTCAGATGGATGCAAATGGCTGTGTTTTGTCAGATTTGGAAAATGTCCTTCTAGGCAATAGTGAACATACTTTAGACAAAGCGGAAGCTTTGTCAAACAAACACACCTACGCTAATTACGGCGAGGTTCAGTGTGAGAAGGAGGGGGAGTCAGTTAGGAGTTACAAACAAAACCTGCGAGATGGTGCTCTGGAATGTATGGAAACCTCTAATGAGCTTAAGTCAGAGGTCAACTGTCAGCAACAGAGCTTTAGCAGCAAAACACAACTGCACAGAGAAGAGAAGGTTATTTTAGGACAGGCATCAATTACTTTCACAAGCAGCGATAATGAAGAAGTTATCAACCCAGTTGCCACTGTTCTGAGGAATGCTGCAGGCAACGACATTTTTAAAAATCCCAGCAGTCCGACTCCATGTCCCAGCAGAGGCTGTTCACTGAGAGAATTCACTGTCATACCACAAAAAGCACAGGAAGTCATTTATTCTGACCACTCTGAATATAGTTCCTCTTGCGTGATGCCATCTACACATGATGTAGGCTCCAGGAAAGAAGTGCAAAATGTCAATTTTGACTGTGTTCGAAACAACGTCAGAGACCCCAGTGTACTGCAACTTCCAGATCCCGTTGAAATTTTGACGTCTACCGTTACGGTTAGCCCCACCAATATGTGCTTTGAATTCAGCGGTGACCCACCCATGAGCTGTAAACAAATAACAAGGTGTGACTTGGATTATTTGTCAGATATGGATGAGGAGTTCAAAAAGATACCAGCATATCCAAAACAAAGCTCGAACAATACATCAACCAATCAGTTATGGGAGGAAGACTCGACTAATTCCCACACGTTTGAAAACGCCAGATCAGCCGAGCAGGTTTTATACGATGCAAGCAGTAACTCTTGCATGCAGAGCCAGTTCCACTCAGATTATGAAGCTCTTACTACTGGAACATCATTACATAACAATGTCATTTCCAGACCCATGTGGGACCAAGGGTCAGATACTAACAATAATGTAACGCGCATCACCCCTGCTATACCGTGCACTTCAATCAGCGCTACCACAGAGCAGGAACGCATTCGTTTCGATTGTGATCGTGGGCATTTGTTCCCAGAGGAACGTGATCATGAGGAAGACGGTGACACTGACAATGGAATTTTGGACGTCTTCCCAGAATTCTCGAACAGGCTGGTCAGCCTCCTCGACACCCCTGACACTGCCCATTTGGCGGACGATGAAAGTAACAAAAGTCCGGCTAATGTAAAGGCCTGTGACGGGCACAGACGCTGCGCTCGGGGGCAGCTCGGTGATCACCTCGGTGGGCGAGAACACCATCTGCACTTCTCCGCAGAAGAGGGCGAGCAGACCGCGGGAGGCTCCCGGCTCAAGGACGCGGACGTCACGAGTCTCGGGTGCGCCGTGCAGGTCCGAGCCACCGTCCCCTCCCCGCACGCGGACGGCCCGCATGGCCACCGCAGGCCGACCTTCGCAGGTTCACAAGGCAGACGGCATCCACACGCCTCCTCAAGAAACGGACCCGAACACGGGGAGCCCCTCGCAGCGGTCTGTCTTCTCGGTTTTGCTGACGGACGCGAGTTGGAAAGCGCAGAGAGAATGTTCGATGCAGCTTCTGGCGATGAGTTGTCAGTGGTGCTAAAAATGACTCGGTGTAGAGGGCTTGAAGGTGTCGAATCTGAGCCGCCGCAGACAGAGAGACTCGCTTTCATGGACGTGAGTGCTGCTGTGTCGTCCATCTCCGGTTTGGAGCCCATTATGGAGGCAGATAACCTTCAGGAGGGCTTGTCTGTAATGGAGAACCACAGTCACTTGGATGGGCAACAGATGGAAGTTGTGTCATGTGGAGATGAAGAAAAAGTTGTCCAGGAATATCAATCGAACACGCACACTGAATCTTGCTTGTTGCACAACGGTTACTTCCTAGGAGGACATGCGGATGAAAATGCGTTGCAGTCCAGTGGTTCAGTCAGCGGAGTTTTTAAAGATGCTGATATAGCACAAATGGAAAACACGACTACCTCTCTGATCGATGGGAGTGACTATAGGGATGAGAATAATATAGCCAGCTCTGTGTCTACTGATCTGGACTCCATGAACAGGGAGGAGGCAGAAGATAGACCCCCGTGCCCCACAGGCAGCTCCAGAGATCAAGGTGCTCTGAATAACAAGAGCAGCCATGCCGGAAAAGCCTCAAAGTTCTCCGTGTTCTCCAGGATTCCCTCTTTCCGCAGGTCCAAGCGAGAGAGTAAAGGCTGCAGCGAGATGGAACCTGAGGCTCAGGGCTGGCTCGAGGCCGGCGAGGACGTGAAGGAGGCGGGGCGTCACGGCCTGGCCAAACATAACCACGCCCATCCACCTCTCCACAGGACCCACATGTCCCACAGCACAGATCACCTGACGAAGTACACAGATCGCACCAAAGACGACAGGTTTGAGAAAGTCTTTTCCTTCACCTGGCCTGACCTGGAGAAGCACGGACAACCCAAGTCCATTCCCAGCACCAGACAAACATGGCGGAGCAGTAAGAACGAAGACTTCCTGACCTTGAAGCCCTTCCACACCGTGGAGTGGTTGGGCCATAAGAAGAGCAAAAGCACCGATAACTTAAACTTGCGTATGAAGCTTGCCATGGCCCACAGGTCTCTGTCGAACTTGTTTGAGAACCGATCCAGTGAGAAGGAGAACCAGCATCATGTCTCCAACATGGCAGCTGAGAACGTGAAGGCTAAGCAGTCATGGAGAAAGCTGAAGTCTGTTAAGGAGGCGGAGATGCTGAAGAGGACCATGTCTGTCCCTGAACCAGTAAACAATAAGTCAGCACATCACCTGCGGAGTGAGTCTCCTACTGGCTTACCTCTCAATGGACCAGACCTCCAGGGATTGCCCAGCCCTGAGGAGAATGTGAATACATGGTGCTCTGGCACAATTAGCAAAACCACTGGACCGCAGGAGGTGTCAGGGTCTGAACCTAGCACAGAGTCTTCTGAGAGCAGTCCTTTACACACTGGACTCTCCCCTGACTCACTGGACGTTTTTGCTGCTGACAACAGTGATGATATCAGCCTTCAGTCTCCCATCCACCCCGGTATTTTTGCCCTCACCAATCAGCTCTCTCCATCCTGGGCCAGGTCACTGGGTTCCTTCGAGGGCCTTGATACACCAATGAGACCCATGACTCCCAAGCCTCAGAGCCCAGGGATGTGGGTGGACCGGAGAGGCTTACATTACCCCTCCAGGTCAGTGGCCTCTTCCCTGTGTTCATTGGGCCAGGGTCCGACTTTGGAGGGCTTCTCAGACCGCCTGCAGGGAACAAAGACTTTCAGACCTAAAGCAGGGCGACTTACATCGGCGTACTCCTTCGACTCTGAGTACTTACTGGAAGACAGCAGCTCAGACAGCCAGTCCCAAACCAGCCTGGTCTCCAGCAACTCTGGCAACGAGCCTGAGGTAAGTTGAAGGAAATAGTTTAGCGTAATTGCTTCTTGTCAGTTTTAATTGTTACTCATCGCATGGTTTTGTTACTCATCACATTCTGTAACTCATCACATCACATTACTATTATTTTTTTTTGTTGGTAAACGATCTGAGCTTTGATTTGTTTAGTTATATAGCTTCTGAAAAAAAGTTGTGAATAATTATTTATAGAATTTTAAAATATATGTCTAACTTTGTAAAATGACAAAGAATACATTTTGTAAATGTTCTTTTTGAGTCAGAGAAGGTGAGATTAGGTGGTGTTATAATAATCTCAATAATCTCTTTATGAGTGCAAAGGGATAAACCCATGAGAAAATAAACAGGGAAAAGTGTCAAATTTTTAAGATTGCACTTGTAACATCATCTTGCAAATATACTTTTAGGCATGTTGATTTTTAGAAATAATGCCATCTAGTGTTGGATGGAAGCATCATGTTTCTGGTGTGATATTGCATGATAACAATCTTTTACAAGCACTTCAGCGCCAATGAAGTTGTAATGAAAACGGCTGAAGTGCATGAAGGCCTTTTGCTCCCAGCCCCCACGTCTGAAGCCTCACAGTGTAACCCGGTTTGCATTTGCGAACAGAAGCATGTGCCAGACGGCACTAAAGCAGCCACCCAGGCGTCCGAGCGGAAGGCCTACGTTCCGCCCACGAGGAGGCCAGGCCGCCGCACGCCAGGGCCCCGGCCCCGCTCCGAACTCTGGAGCTCGGCACTGCGGGACGCCGCAGGGGTGGGGGCCGACCCGAGCTGGGGGAGGAGCCTCCCGGAGACACGCCAGCGCTCCTACTCCGACGAGCTCCTGTCCCGCGCAGGGAAGGCCCCGAAGACCCGGGCGGTTCAGAAGACAAAGAGCAACGTGCAGGGCGGTCTCGGCAGGCTTAGGCATTCTGGGAAGCGGGAGAAAGTAAGGGTCCCGTCGGAGGGGGAGGTGCTGCCTGGGTCGCGGACCGCCTGCCTCTGCTCCTCGCCTCCTTCCCGATCTGCTTTCCTCTGCGTTCTCCGCGGTGTTTAGGACATGCATGCTGTGCTACTTGCCTTCTAGTACCTTCTCTGTAGGACCTTCTCAACTTCCTTTTGCATCTTTTTGTGCATTGCAGCTCGCCACAGAACGACCCATAGCCTTATCAGAACCATTCCAGCTTGAACAAAATATTCCAGCTTGAAGCCTAAAGCCATTATAATCTCCCTCTCCCACACAGGCTAGGCTGAGTCTCTCCTTCACTTCTCCAGAGCATCTCTCCTCCACGTCTCTCAGAGACCAGTTCTTCTCCCAGAGCACACCCATTGGTCTGGACTGCCTGAGCTGGCCACGCCGGGTCTCTCTCTCTGGTGAGTCTACCGGCTGTCAGAATCATCAGAAATGTGTCATGGGTGCAGCCATTTTACACCTATTGGGATCATGTCACTCTGGAATGTGTAGAAATGACCAAGAAATCTAAAAAATCCTTTATGCACATATATTAATGATTTAATTATCATGGTATTTTCTAAGTTGTGCAGGATAAAATCTTAAACATACTGCAAGATACTTAATGGCATCAGTGATCTAGTGTTGCTGTGTGTGTAGAACTGAGCATGGACAGACCTTTTGGTCCAGCAGGGGTCAGTCACAGAGCTGGAGATACATCTAAGAGCCAGCAGGGGGCAGACTCCTCTAATGTCAGGAAGCACCTGCTGCTCTTCTGCTCTTTTGATGTCATGTTCATATATGCTGTTTTAGTGATGTAGTCGCTGATTAGGACTAGCACACCCCATTCTGCAGACATGCTCTAAGATCTGCTGAAGTTACCAGCAGCTGATTCAGGGTTCATTTATGTTGGTGTCTATTGGCCAAAGATTCTGTGTTAAAAAGTCTAGATCTATTTTGTGTGCTGGTGTATATGGATCAGACAGTCAGACATCATCTTTGTGAGGAGACACCACTCCTCTTTCATCCCTCACTCTCAGTCTGTCTTTCTCTCCTCCCTTCTCACTCTTTCACTCTCCGTCTCTCTGTCTGCCAAAGTCCTGTAAAATATTTTTCAGATATCTTGTCATTCACTTGTGCCAGTTCTGATCTACCTGTCATCTGTCTGTCTCTCCCCCTCTCTCCCTCTCTCTCTCTCTCTCTCTCTCTCGATGTATTCTTTTCCTGCTCTTCTTTTTCTCTTCGCATCCCCCCTTTTGAAGAGTAGACTTGCACCCCCATCACACACAGGACAATACAGGACACGAATGTGTACCCAGACCTTCGTAGAACAAAGCTGCATTTGAATTTTTATTGAAAATGAAAATATTTTATTTTGAATAAAATAATTGCCTTTTGTTTTGTGACACCTGTTTTAGTCTCCTGCTTGACACTATAACAATATTGGCACAATCTTCATCACACTGGTCACCTCTGATCCTCGACAGGCACCTGGAGGTAGATCTGAACGTTTAAAGCTTCCGTTATTTCACGTCTCTTTTCTACAGACTCCAAGCACCAGCAGACATATACTGTATGTAGATACTGTATATAACCAGTACTGTTCCAGTCCAGTGACCCATCAGAAATGCCGTGGAGTTCTGCATTAGTGCATATGTTGTGTAATAGAGGGTCTTTTGAAGGCACGGCTACGGTACACACAAGGAGCCCATTCTACCCGGTTGTGACGTGTCCCCCACGCTACGACCCTGGCCAGCGTCATGTAAATTCATTTGCGTGTTGTGTCTCTGACATGGTCATGCTCGTATGATGCTACAGTTCTGTATATGGGACCATGCTGCAGACACTGGACCAAAGAAAGAAACATGCACACACACACACACACACACACACACGCTGCTCCATGCCGAGTCGTGTCTTACGCAGCCGTCATTGGGAGTTCCTGGACAGGTTGTTTCTTTCGGTGAGTTGTCACCTCTTAAACCTTCACAGACTTTATTTGTGGACAGTTAGGACACCGTTATTTGTCAGCTGAGCAGTTGAAAAACGGTGGCTCGTCCTTTGTGTAAGACTTCTTAATGATTTAGTAGATTGAAAGGCCTGGCACGGTCTTCACTCTTGCAGGTTTGCTGAACATAACGTGGCTTCAGTGAGGTGTATTTATGGACAGGTCACCCAAACGGAACAGCAGACTTTGTTCTAGATGTAGCGACAACTCGCTGGAGGTGTGTGTGCGGTCATAAACGACCGAACGTCGTCACGGCCACCTATGGGAATGTGAGGAATGTTCTCTGGTTACGTCCAGTCAGTGTGTGTGTGTGTGTGTGTGTGTGTGTGGAAACTGCTGTCATAGAAAGTGGAAAAGCTCCTTTTCGCTGAGTTTTGCACTGTGGGTATTGTGTTGTTTTTTTTTCTTCATGTTTTTGAGGTTCTTCTCTGGTTATGGGTTCAATTCTTAGAAAGCACGCACTGCCCTTGACACGCTGCTTAGCACTGTAGGCTCAAGCTTTTGGTTTACTAACAGCTTGGCCGTAGCAGAGGGAGGGGCCCCGCGAGGGGGGCTGCGACGGGACGACGATGTCGGCCCTTTTCAGCGCCAGACCAAGCCCTTCGCAGGCAGCCTCGCGTGTCGCTCGCGCCTGCGCTCCCTTGAAGGGGCCCCCCTGGCGCTGCCGCTCTGTGGCTGCGTGTGAGCGAGGGAGCTGATCGTGTGTCTCGGCTCTGCTGCGGAGCAGAGAGGAGCTCTCGCCGCCTCGTCGGAGCTGAGAAGCGAACGGAGGAACGAGGGGATGAAGGGGGGAGACGTCGCGCGCCTCTGAAGTCCCGAAGGGCGACAGCTCGGCGACCGACTCTCGCGTGCACTCTCGCGCAGACACACACACACACACGCGCGAACAAACGGACGCACGCGTGCGAAACACACCCGCCGGCTCGTTCGGACCCAGCACCTGGCGAGAAGACGCCGCCCTCCTGCGGTGCATGCGGACCCAGCACTGTGCCGGCGAGGCAGGCGTCCCGCTGGCCGGGGGGGGCTGTGTCACCGGCAGCCGGGTGGGCCCGGGCCTGTCCCCCGCCTCCGACTCAGACAGCTGCCCCTCCGTGGGGCCGGCCGGGGGCAAAGCGCTGCGTGCCGTCATGTCCCACTACTGGAGTCTGGAGAGTCTGCACTCCACCAACGGTGAGTCCCCCCTCCCTCCCTCACACCTTCTCTCCACTCTGCTTTTAAACTCACAGGAAAAGGGCACGGGGGGCCAGAGGGGGCACGGGGGGGCCGGGCTGCGGTCACGCCCCGGCCAGGGGGTGTCGAGGGCTTTTGTGCATTGTGCCCTCAAAGGCTTTTGTGTATTGTGTGGTCAGAATTTGAATCTGTGTGGCGGCCTTGTTTCCAGCCCTTCATGGCGGTTGTGAGGGCGTCGGGGGGGGGGGGGGGGGGGGGGGGGGGGGGGGGGGCTTTGGGGGGGTTGAAAGGAACGCTGTGTGTGAGGAGACGTAAACACACACAGCGCTACGCTGCCTTTTCCTGTCTAAGCAACAGGAGCGTGATCATCCAGCCCTGCTAATAGCGCCTGTGTCCCAGTGCCAGAGCACCTAGCGTTAAACAGAGAGTCGTCCTCGCAAAGAGACGTCCGCCCTTCCCGTGTTGGGCTCGTTTGGCGGTCAGCGTGAATCGTGGGGAAGGCTGCTTCTTGTGTCACTCTTCTTTGCTGTCATGGACGTCAACTTGCAATGTATGACTGTGTCTGTTCTCGACAGTTAACGCTGTCAGCGTGACCGAAATTCAGTGTGACCAAAAATGGAGATCATGGCTGCCCTCACTGGGGCAAAGTTTGTGCACTGTGTGTGCTGTTTATCGTCCTTCCCCGTGGAGACCGCTCGGGGCTTTAAGGGACAGAGGTGGCAGTTTCTGAGTGGCCAGTCCATCTCACCATGTTCCCCTGACCCAGAGAGCCTCCTCTGGCTTCACTCCCTGCCCCGTGGCCCCTGAGATCCGGCCCTGCTGCAGATGCCCTGAAACCAGAGAGTGTGCGGTGGGCGTTGGGGGGAGGGGCCGGCCGTTTTCACCAACCCACATGCTTTAGCTGTTTTACTTTTGATCAACTAAGGGGTCTGATTTGCATCGGTCGTGACTAAGCTCTTCCACGGCCTGCTGTCCTCTCCTGCCGGTTCATTAGCGGCTCTGCCGGACAGACCGGCCCATTTATGGCCCGTCCACATAAACACTGCGGCGGGGCGGCGAGTGAGTGTTCTGAACGACCTCTCTTGCTCGGAGGTTGACATTGGGACGGAGAAGCCAGCAATGCTACAGGTGGCCACCATGGGCTCTGTGACCCTGGGCTGGGCCCGGTTATCCCACGCTCCCCTTCTCACCCTGACATAGCGCCGGGTGTGTGAGACGGGTGTGTGAGACAGGTGTGTGAGACGGGTGTGTGAGACGGGTGTGTGAGACGGGTGTGTGAGACGGGTGTGTGAGACGGGTGTGTGAGACGGGTGTGTGAGACAGGTGTGCATCACTTCACTGGTGTCCTGGCGAGTGCCCTTCAGCTGTCAGCCAAGCTGAGCAGCATCACGATAAACAACAGAGCAGCTTCAATCATGTTTAAACGGACAGAGCCACTTCAGTCATGTTTATAAAGATAGAGCAGTTTCAGCTTCAGCTTGAAATGTGTGCAAGTGAGATTGAGAATGAGGAGAAACGAGGTCATGTTTATGCAAGAAAACTCCAGAGATCGTCTCTCAGAGGTACGGACACGTCTCAGACACACCAATCCGAGACAAAGACAAGCTCGCATACACGTCTCGAGTTGAGCGTGTTGTTCTCAGTAACCCCCTCGCCCAACGTATTGACATTTTTTGCTGAAACTGGTTGTGAAAATTGTGGTTGGAGTCTCATCTGCGCATCAGAACGGAACAATGCGTTCAACTAGCACAAGACCGTAGCTCCCCACAGGTGGCCTATACGCGCGTGTGTAGACGCATGCGAAGTGTGTGAGCGGTGTGGCTTTCTCACACCTGCTTGGTAGGTGGCGATGGCTGCTGTTAGTGGGGTTGGGGGGGGTGAACACAGCTCTGCAGAAAGCTGAGCGCGCATTGGTGAACCATGTGGCAGGAAGCACAGCCAAACTGCTTCTGTTCCCTCTCGGACGTCAGAAATGGACGACCCGAAACCCGCTCACAGGAAGTTGCTCTCGAGTCCCCCGTCTAGCTGTTACCACAGCTTCTATTTTGGGTCGAGGGTGTCTGGGTGATTGGTCCTGTTTGCTGAAGTGAGTGCTAGGTCTTGTGAGTCCGCCCCCCAGGGCTTGTAAGGTCAGGTGGCTAGAACAGAACGGTGTTCAATGAGTGTCTTTAACAAGAGAGTTCAACACAGTGAAATCTTACAATTACCTTTGGGCCACTTGTAACCTTTAAGCTTTTATTGCAAAAAAAAATTATCCTAAGAAGTGAATACAGTGTGTGATATGGTGGCACATCATCATGTTCACATCCACAGAACATCCTCTGAACACCTGAAATCATTTTGCCCTGCCTAACTGACCAGGTGCAAAATTATTTGTTGAAACTTGAATCACAAAATGAGAGTTACGTATGGTGAAGACGTGCTCTTAATCCATCTTAATCGTGATGGCAATAGTTAACCTTCTCCTTTGGCTGATGGTGTTTCATCTTTCCTCAGAAGTTGACACCTTCCCCCTCTGTTTAGGGTCTCCACTGTGCCTTCACTTACACTCGAAGGTTGTTGCCCCAAATACCCCCTGCTTGAGCGGGGAGAGCGGGCAGTCTGCCCTTCATTCCTGTCTTCTTTGATGACATTCCTTTGCCTCCGTGCTGATTACTATGCTTTGTCTGATATCTCCTCGTGTCTCGCAGCCCTGTACTAGCCCTGTACTAGCCCTGTACTAGTGCTGTACTAGCCCTGTACTAGCCCTGTACTAGCGCTGTACTAGCCCTGTACTAGCCCTGTACTAGCCCTGTACTAGCGCTGTACTAGCCCTGTACTAGCCCTGTACTAGCCCTGTACTAACGCTGTACTAGTCCTGTATTTGAGATCTCACGTTGGTACTGTGTCGGTTTCGGCACTGTGGTGGGGTGTGTGATGCGTCTTCTGTCCATCTCAAATCTCTCATAACCGTATCACCTGCAGCACGGTCCAGAGGGATTACAAATACTGTATGAGACGGGAGTCCAGGTCTTTAGCAAGCTTGGTTTCAACTTCTGTAGGTTTGACAATCCTAAATCATGTTTTTACATTTCTAACAGGCATAGCTCTCAAATGTACGACAGCGTAAGCATGAACACAGTGAGAGATTTAGCAGAGCTGAGGGGAAGTGATCTCAGAACGTAGCTCTTTTCCTCTCTTATTCCTTTCGCTTTTGAAGCGGTTTCTTTCTTTGTACTCACATAATTTTGCTCTCATCGTAATTCCATACTAAACAGTCACTGGGCAGGGAGCTGCTGTCTGTGTCTGTGTGAGCTGTGGGGAGCTGGACTCTGAACTGGAGTAATAGCAACGCGGCAGAAAAACGAGGCGGGAGGAGACGCTTTCAGACTCCACACCAGCTCCCTTCACCGTCGCCCGAGCACCTCCCCGTCAAGACGGGCTCAGCGGGAGTGCTTTCACATCCCCAAAGCGTGTCGACGGTACTGGGAAAAGCCGTGGCTCGAGAACCGCGAGGCGGGAACAGGCGTCGGGCCGCGTGGCGAGAACGGGCGTCGGACCGCGTGCACGTCTGCTTGGACGGAGTCCAGCCTGCCGGCTCCCGCGGGCATGCTCCCTGGCAGAGCCGTGATAGATAGATAGATAGACAGATAGATAGATAGATAGATAGATAGACAGATAGATAGATAGATAGATAGATAGATAGATAGATAGATAGATAGATAGATAGATAGATATTTTTCAAGAAAAGTAAGAAAGTGAATTAAAGATTGTAAGCTTCTCTCATTGACACTGGCCTCATGAACTGAACTCATGTCTGGACTGGACTCGTCACAGAAGCAGGCAAGAGATATTTTGGTCTCTGATTTATGCTGGCGGCTATGTAATAAGCCTCAGTTGTGTAGTGTATCTCTGTAACTATTAGACATGAGACGACTTGTTTGTAAGTTCCATCAGGTCCTGGAAGTCTCCACAGGCTGTACGAGGAGAAAAGCCTTCAGAGCCTGTTACAGGCCTTAGGTGCAGGTTCTCTGGCTCTAAACACCTCCATGACTATGAAGACGTATCATCTCAAATTTGTTCTACCACTGTCAACCATCCCTATATAAAGGAAGAATATACTTTAAAAAGAAAAATATGAAGTGCTGATTTACATTTATTTGCTCAGTTAAGTTCCTCTTGCTCTCCTTCTCTATTCTGTTGCCCATATCCTGCCTTTCTCTCTCCCTCTTTCTCTCCCTTTTT
Organism: Brachyhypopomus gauderio; assembly: GCF_052324685.1. NCBI lineage: Eukaryota > Metazoa > Chordata > Actinopteri > Gymnotiformes > Hypopomidae > Brachyhypopomus > Brachyhypopomus gauderio. The sequence continues at coordinate 7,366,184 of NC_135229.1, forward strand.
CTCCCTGTGACTCCCTCGCTCTCTCACTATTTCTTTCCCTCTGTGTCTCCCTCTCTTGCTATGTCTCCTTCCCTCTCTGTTTCTCTCTCTCTGTCTCTCATTGTCTGTTTGTCTGTCTCTCTCTTCTCTTTGTCTCTCTCCTTCTCTCTCCCTCTCTCTCTCTCCATGGGTTTTGCTCAGACATGCCCACAGTGTTGGCAGCTATCTCTCACTGGGCCTCTTATCCAGCAGCCGCTCTTGTTGGGACACCACAGACGTTTTCGGTGAGGTGATGCCAGACCTGGCCGCCGTCCCGGCCCACGCTGCCACTCTCCTGCCTCCGTTCCTCAGTGTGGCGAACTTTTAACGGCATAATCACCCGCTTATCGGAATATTGAGCCTCAGAGCACTGGGTGTGGTTTTGTAAAATGTTCGGTTTTGGAGAGGCGGGGCCAGCTACACGGACCAGAGGCCTCGAGCCCGAACCGCAGTGCAGAAGAGCGGGGAAGTCCTCGTAGGGTCACCAACATCCTCACAGGGTCCTCACGCCCAGCAGATTCAGCGCCTCCTTGTTATGGTGTCAGGACTGCGTTGTGTTTGCAGTCACACGTGTGGTACCGGCACGATGTGCAAAAAGGAAGGAAGCAAATGCAAAAGTCACCGACTGAATTAAACTAAACGAAACAGAACATGGGCGTTCATGAAAGGAAACGTACGGAAGGAAACGTACGAAAGGAAACGTGCGAAAGCCAACGGAATGTGATTGGCCAACAAGGAGCCACAGAAACACAAAGGAACAGCATAACAACATGACATCACAAAGATGACGCACCCAACGAGACCCAACACGCACACCTGTGTGAGGCACAAAACCATCACTAAACGGTGGACACCACGCAGACTGACCAATGAGCAGGGACCGCCGCCCTCTTTTCTCAACAGGGACCTCCTATGGACTGGGGGTGGAGACAGCGCCCTCTTGTGTCGACCGACCCACTGACACCCAGTCAAATACGCCCATGGACCTAAGGAACAGAATAATGCTTCTGCTGTAGCTCTTTCACCATGTACCTTAACACCCCTCCATCATTGGTGTCCGGTTGTACCTGCCCCATTCCACAAAGTCATGTTAACTAAGACAGACCCCAAGAATGCTGGAATGGACCCGTGAGGTTCTGGATATCTGAGTCCGAGTTCCTGTTTGATCCAGTACTTCTTGAGGACCATACGACATGACTTTCCTCTCACAGCAGGCCACCCTGCATTGGTTAATGTGTATACTTAACTAACATAGCTAAACCGAGGAATTCAAGGAGCTCCAGGGATGTGTGTGTGGTTCAGATTTAAAATCAGATAAACGCTGCTTCTGCAGCACCAGGTCCATTTCTGTCTTTACCAATGCACACCTGGCTTACCTCAGAACAAGAACCCAATCTGGCTAGATTGTTTAGAATGAACAGAATTCGTTCACACCTCTTTATTAACTGCAAAGCAAATTTTATTTAGCAGTGCTGAAAGGCTTTGGGGAAGATGGGAGTGTGAATGCAGCTTAGGGGTCTGAATGGGTGAGCAGCTTCAGAATCAAAGAGAAGGACAGACAGAACAAACCCCTGGAGGTAAACACGGGCTGGCGCTCTGGGGGACGATGTGGACCCTGTTCCGCGGGATCAAACAACAAGCTTATTAGCTCCCGTTAATACTTCGCCGTCTCCGATTTCTATAAATCCGCGGCCCAGTTTTTTAACGACGGCTTCACCCCAGCGCTCCAGGCCACGCTGAATAAAAGGAGAACATTTGTCGGCACGCAGACCGCGTGTGTGGTGTCGGATCTCCTCGATGGGTGTGCTGCCGTGCTGGGGAAGGCGGGGATGTTATTCTAGCGCCGTGTTCTCGGATCCATAAAGAGCGCGCGGATCAGCCTGAGGAGTCACGAGGGGCAGCGGCCCACCCTGCCTGTGGGATTAGGGCAGCCGAGCGGTTTTATCCGAGGATGTGGGTTCGTGGTGGGAGAAGGGACTCACGGAAAATGCTGCAGCCTGATTGGCTAGCTAGTATTAATGACAGTGGAACATAAGCCTGGGTGGCCTGTGTGTGTGTGTGTTTGTGTGTGTGTGTGTGTGTGTGTGTGTGTGTGTGTGTGTGTGTGTGTGTGTGTGTGTGTGTGTACACGCATGACCCCATTTATCGAAACACTGCAGCTTTTTGTTGAACTGGCTGTGATTAGAGATTCTTCATTTATCACTTGCGAAGATCTGACTCTGATAGCGCCAGGTCTCACACTTCAGACGGGAAAGAGCCGAGAGCAAACCACCAGCACCAGAATATGTCCGCAGGGAAAAGAAATTGACGCTCGGATTCAGCTCTGCGGAGGTTATTAGGGCAGACCAGCGGAGCTGATAGACGCAACAAACCCTGCTCCACATAACAAACCAGCCTAAGGCCCAAGACTCCACTGTGGGGGCTGGCGCTGTGTGTGTGTGTGTGTGTGTGTGTGTGTGTGTGTGTGTGTGTGTGTGTGTGTGTGTGTGTGTGTGTGTGTGTGTGTGTGTGTGTGTGTGTGTGTGTGTGTGTGTGTGGGTGTGTGTGTGTGAATCTCCCACACTCTGAACACAGCAGGTGTGTGTCAGGTAAATGGGCCAGTGGTGTTCTGGGCACAGCAGTGAAGCCCGTCTGTCACTCACTGTCTTCACACACTCCATCAGCCGTTAGGAGGGTTTGCTCAGGCTGTTCTCGTTAGTGAATTCTTCTTCCAGAACTCAGAGTCTGACCCTTCAGCTTAATGAACCCACACCAGGCCCCTCAGGCTCAGTCCAGCACCAAAAACTCTTCATTTCTTTCACTTTTCTACAACTTTGCAAACATTTTCCTAGCCAACACTTTTTGTTCACTGTTTAAAACAGACATTCAGTTTTTCAGTCACATAAGTCCTTGACAAATTCCCCATATGAAAGCGAACTGCATGTGAAGATCATTTCTTTATTATGTTATCCAGTCCTTCAAGTGGCAACACACGTATGCGTCTAACACAATGTGTTTTATTTTCCTCATGACTAACACTCCAGTGACTCAGTCAGCTCATCTGTTCCTTTGGTCCTCTGCCTGTTGCCTGTTACTAGTTATTTACCTGGTCAACCAAAACAAGCTTCATTAAGCCGAGAACGCTAATAAACTTTCCAACTGTCCCTTGTGGTGGATTCAACTGTAGGTCAGCTGCTGGGCCCGACAAGACAAAGCTAGATTCTTACTTAATATTACATATTTGTTCTCATATTTTCTGTAAATCTCTTTATAAGTTCACCCCACATGTGCTGTTGAATGTCATAGCCAAACATCCACTACACTGAGTTGCCAGTGTGATTCTACATCCACGTCCTCACTGTCGAGGGCACCTCCACCCACCAGCCCTCACCCTCACTGCCGAGGGCACCCCCACCCACCAGCCCTCACCCTCACTGCCAAGGGCACACCCACCCACCAGCCCCCACCCTCACTGCCGAGGGCACGCCCACCCACCAGCCCCCACCCTCACTGCCGAGGTCACCCCCACCCACCAGCCCCCACCCTCACTGCCGAGGGCACCCCCACCCACCAGCCCCCACCCTCACTGCCGAGGGCACCCCCACCCTTCAGCCCCCACCCTCACTGCCGAGGGCACCCCCACCCACCAGCCCCCACCCTCACTGCCGAGGGCACCCCCACCCTCCAGCCCCCCACCCTCACTGCCGAGGTCACACCCACCCACCAGCCCCCATCCTCACTGCCGAGGGCACCCCCACCCTCCAGCCCCCACCCCTCACTGCCGAGGGCACACCCACCCACCAGCCCCCACCCTCACTGCCGAGAGCACACCCACCCACCAGCCCCCACCCTCACTGCCGAGGTCACATCCACCCACCAGCCCCCACCCTCACTGCCGAGGTCACATCCACCCACCAGCCCCCACCCTCACTGCCGAGGGCACCTCCACCCACCAGCCCCCCACCTCACTGCCGAGGGCACCCCCCACCCTCCAGCCCCCATTCATAATGAATAAGGCAAGGAACATGCAGGTGGAGTCGGTGATACGAACAGCGACAGGCCCACACATGATACGGCAGGGGGGGGGCGGAGTTTGGGGGCGGGGCTGTGGTGCAGGCTGCCTCAGGGGCCTGGCAGGAGGGGCGGGGCTTTGCACCACCCACAGGGAGAGTGCCCACTGGCTTACATTATGCACTATGGGATGGAGTTATCACTATTTATTTACATGTTCGTTTGCTTTTTGCATTATGCAATTCAAGAGCGAAAACAGATCAAATATTTTGTAAATTTTGAATCCTTAAGACCTCACCCTGCTGACCTAAAAGGAATAAAATTTTTATCCTAGTCATTTTAGCACAATGGTCCAATATGCTTTTTTAAAGGGACTGACTAAATGGATCCGCAGATGTGGCTTGCGAGAGTGCATATCCCAGCATCCACCGGGGCGAGGAACGGAGTCTCCTGCGGCCACGCTGCTGGGTGCTGCGTGTGACCATTAGCGCTCCCTGGTCTCTAAGCCTGTTAGGGCTCCTCTTAGGTGGTTTCCTGCGTCTGTTATCTCGCCCGTGTCGTCGATGAAGCATTCCAGCCGCCTCACGGCCGTGTCTCTCTGTGTCCTCAGCGCTGGTCATCACCGATGGTGCGCAGGACAAGTCTGGCCTCGGGGACGAGTGTGGGCCAGGCGAGGATGACCTGTACAACGAGTTCCGCAGCCCCGCTAACCGCTTTGGCCACCCCGGGGGGCGGGGGGAGGGGAGCAGCTGGCCATCAACGAGGTAAGACGCTCGTCCTGAGGGAGAGTGTGTGCGTTTTTGGTCCATGGGCCTTGGGTAGCCCAAAGCATCCCAGAGTGAGGATCACCCAGCCTGGGTACTGTGATGGGGGTTGGTGGGTTAGACCGTGTTGCTGTAGGTCAGACGAGGGGAGGTGGGCCTTCCTCGCTGGTCACATTTTATTTATTTAGTATGATCACTGATGAGGGCGCCACCTTGTGGAAGATTTTATGTAAACACCACTCTAACAAGCTTGTCAGCTTGATTATTAAACCCCCCCCCCCCCCCCCCCCCCATCCAGATATCCGTAAATGTCCCAATAACTCTGATCTAAGCTCACCACAGGGACCCTTCACTTTGATTTATTACAAGTGCCGCTAGCATTAGTGCCAGAGACCTTGAGCTGCCAGTGTATTGTTTGAGAGGGAAACGACACAAAATCCAATCAAAGCGAGGCCTCCGGGAAGTCTGGGTATGCTGAGCTGGGCGGAGGGGCTGGAGGGGTGGAGGAGATGAAGGAGATGGAGGGGTGGAGAGGTGGAGAGGTGGAGAAGCGGAGGGGTAGAGAGGTGGAGAGGGGAGGGGTTAGGATAGCTGAGCAGGCCGAATGTCACTGCTGAACTTGTGGAGAGTGTTGGGCAGTGTGTGTGTGTGTGTGTGTGTGTGTGTGTGTGTGTGTGTGTGTGTGTGTGTGTGTGTGTGTGAGGAGGGACACAACTGCTGCCCCACTGTCAGTGTGTGTGCAGGCGGGGGGATTTGGAGAGAGCAGGAGGAGATGAAGGTAGAGATGAAGGAGAGATGAGTGAAGCTAGAACAAGTGAGGGAAACACACAGAGAACAGCAGCTCTAAGAAATCAGAAGCCCACTCTAATCCCATTAGACTCACGTAAAGGGCTTTGTGGAGAGGAGTGTGAGCGGCTGCTTTAATCCTGCCTCTCTGGCTTCAGATGGAGTCAGGAAATTAAATCCCTCGTACAGCCTTAACCTGCGCTGCCTTTACTCTAGCACCACCTGCAGGGGACCTGATGGAGCTTGTTTATAACATGGGTGGGGCAGCAGGGTGATGGACGGCTGATGCAGCCAGTAGCAGGAGAGAAGAGAGATCTAATTACTGCATTCCCTCCCAGCCCCTCCCCTCTGCCGCTAAGGACGGCCTCCACTACTCCGGTATCTAGGATACGCTTTATAACCCAGGCTTCCCCATTGGCTGGGAGAGATGGGGAGGGGGGGGGGGAGGCAGGAGCAGGAGGAAAGGGGGAAAAAAGAAGCCGATTCAGGGAGATCGATGGACGTGTTTGCTGCTGAGCACTGAAGCAGCCTCCATTATTGGCCTCGCTGTGAGGAGGGAATGCCACGGTAACCCCGCCAGGAGGATTTAGAGAGACGAGCTCGTGAGCGGCAGTGGGAGAGATCAGAGGGGAAGGAGAGACACAGGAGAGAAGAAGAGAGGAGGGGAGAGACCGTCGGGAGCCTAGCGAGCGGACGAGCTCCGCCGGAGACCCAGAGGACACCGGAGACCCAGAGACACGTCTTGTCCGAGACATCGGTGAGGCGAAGAGCAGCGCGCGAGAGCGGGGGAGGAGGAGGAAAAGGAGGAGGCGTGAGGAAGAGGACGTGGAGCGTCTCCCCCACTTCCGCTCGTCCATGCCGGCGGTGGCGTAGCGGGTCGGGTCCGCTCACGAGCGCCGGTCCCCCGGTGTCCCGGGCCGCGGTGGGAGCGAGCGTGTGTGCGGTGCGCGAGGGCACGGGCGTGCGGGGGGCCGAGGGGAGGGGGCTCGGGCGGCATGGCGCGGGGGGGCCAGCGGGCTGCGGCCGGCCACCAGGGGCCTCTCCGACGTGCTCCTGCGCCTGCAACCTGAGCCCGGAAGCCCAGAAGGTGGTGGTGTTCTTCATCATGATGCTGCTCGTCATCATCAACGTGGTGCTGATGTTCCTGCTGGCCTTCCAGTAGGAGGCAGACGCAGAGAGACGGTGGGTGGGGCGGGGGAGGGGACGTGCTCAGGGAGGGGTGGGGGGTGGAGCGGAGGACGAGGACAAGGGAAAAGTTGCTCTCGGACTCTGGATGGGGGGTGCAGCATGCAGACAGCACAGCGCAGGTAATGGGAGTGAGTATGAAAATGGGTGGGTGTGTGTGTGTGTGTATTTTTATTTATCTTTGTGGAGGTCACATGACCCCAGGAGGGTGGGGAACACTTGACATGTTTGACCTTGTGGTCCTTATGATTTTGTGTAATTGGCACTTCGATTTGAAAAAGCGAAAAAGCCAAACGATTTACTTTTGGTTAGAATTAATGTGCAGGTTGTAGCACTACTGAGCTACAATAATCATTTTGGCAGTGGAAGGTCCCTAACCAGGACTACCAATAAAACTACGCGCGTGTGTGTGTGTGTGTGTGTGTGTGTGTGTGTGTGTCCAGACATGACTCCCAGACTGAATATTTATTACTATTTAAGTAGTATTAAATAGAATACTAAACAGTGAGTTGATTTCTGGTGAATGTAAGCGTGCATGTTATTGTGTAGTGTGTGTTTGAATATAACACTTCCTCCCTGCAGGTGTGAGTACGCTCCACTGGACAGTGGAAGGTTCAGGGGGTGGGAGGGGGCTACGCTAGGAGGAGGGAGGGGCTACGCTAGGAGGAGGGAGGGGCTATGCTAGGAGGAGGGAGGGGCTACGCTAGGAGGAGGGAAGGGGCTACGCTAGGAGGAGGGAGGGGCTACGCTAGGAGGAGGGAGGGGCTACGCTAGGAGGAGGGAGGGGGCTACGCTAGGAGGAGGGAAGGGCTACACTAGGAGGAGGGAGGAGCTACACAATGAGGAGGGAGGGGCTATGCTAGGAGGAGGGAGGGGGCTACGCTAGGAGGAGGGAAGGGCTACACTAGGAGGAGGGAGGAGCTACGCTAGGAGGAGGGAGGGTCAAATCTGTCACTGCCGTGAAATGAAAAATCCTGAGAAAATGCTTGTGTGCCTCTCGACACAAGAAGAATGTTCACTTCCTGAATTGTACTGACTCCAGCCAGGCGCAATACTTCAGACTGATGTTCCTATTGGCAGATTTATTTCCAACTCATGTGGAAAGGATTCTGGACCTTGGACAAAATCTCCTTTCAAGATTAAAAAATCATGCAGACATAAAAGAACAGTGCACAGCAATGGCACAACACTGAACACGCCTGAACATTATTGTGTCCAAATTTGCGTTTTAAATATATAAAAACTCCCTGCAGCCATGAGACGGTGGAGCTGAAGCAGCCGCACGTGGGAATGTATGTGGGTGTGTTGCTAGGCAACAGCACATAAATGGGCAAGCAGTCAGAAGTCGTTAGCGCAGACTGACGCAGCGTTTCCACCGTACGTGCGTTTAAACACGCCGTGTCTGTGCGTCTGTGTCGTCACTGTTGGTGGAGGGTTTGCAAAACAAACTTTATCGAAAATCTATTGCAATTACTAAAATTACAATCAGCTATAGTTATGAATTGCTGACAGCAAACCTACAGCGTGATCGCTGGGACACACAATGCAAGTTTCTCTTGTTACAGTGTGTAATAGACAATTACTTGTTTTTCCTTGTAAAAGAATGTTTGATTTAAAAAAGCTGAATGTAGCTTTTAGCAGTATGTCAATTCAGTTAAACTAGGTTTCATCCTTTAGCCATATTAGCTAGAATTTGTGTTGTGCCAATAGATTACTGGAAGTGATTTAAAACTGGTCTGCACAAAATGGATGAAATATTACACAATTTCTTTTGGAAAAATATCTATATAATTTTCAAAAGTGTTATTTTCAAAAGTACCTTAAAAACAATAAAATAACAGAATTAACAAAACAAAACAAAAAGATAAAAAACACTAAGAAAATAATTAGGAATAATTAGAATAAAGAATAATGCCTATGTCAAATCTAAAACAGTGATGCAATCCAACAAATGAGGAAACAGCTAATTTGAACACCTACCAAACAATGATTTTGTAAATCATTCTGGCAAAGTATAAAAATATCAAAAGCTCCAGTCCAAAAACCAGTTCTGCTCACTTTCTGCTCCACAAAGTGAACCTTGTCGTTTAAACAGGTCACTATGGATTAACAAGCTCACATTTATATAGTGCATCCCTATTGTATCAATGACTTTCAAACGATCTGTTGTCCCGCCCTGTTAACCCCTCATCCGTGTGCCTCTTCTGTGCGTGCAGTTGATCAGTGATGGCAGCGTGTGTGCGGAGGCTCTGTGGGACCACGTCACCATGGATGACCAGGAGCTGGGCTTCAAGGCTGGTGATGTCATTGAAGTGGTGGACGCCACCAATAAGGAGTGGTGGTGGGGGCGCGTGCAGGACAGCGAGGGCTGGTTCCCCGCCAGCTTCGTCCGGGTATGCGATACAAAACCATTTAAACGTGGTCAGAACTGAATACAAGAGGTCCAAAGGTAAACAGGTTCTGATTTCTGTCGCATGGGAATTTCTCCGCTGTTGGTAGCTGCGTGTGAACCAAGATGAGCCCATGGAAGACTACCTAGCCCACCTGGAGGGAGCGCCAGAGGGCAGTGGGGCCAGCGTGGGACGTTCGCTAGGCCCCGGCCTACCCTGCAAGGAACAGATGAGGGCCAACGTCATCAATGAGATCATGAGCACGGAGAGGGACTATATCAAACACCTGAAGGACATCTGTGAAGTCAGTACATCTCTTTCACGTCACCTGTCCCATAGTTATACTTACAACTGCAGCGAACAGATAAATGACCCTTTGCATGGTTTGCTCTTTGAGTGAGAGTGATTTGTGTTTTGCAATACGTAATCTTCCCGATATTGTCCATTGTGCAATCTATACATGGCATTGCTTCTATTCCTAAATGGATATTGAACAAAATCATTCTTAACCTCTTTTACAGTCAAACTGACTCAACTTTGTCCTTTGCGCGTGACTTTTAGGGCTATATCAAACAGTGCCGCAAAAGGACGGACATGTTTAACGAGGAACAGCTGCGAATGATCTTCGGCAACATCGATGAACTCTACCGCTTCCAGAAGAAGTTTCTGAAAGCCTTGGAGAAAAAATTCAACAAAGAACAACCTCACCTCAGCGAGATTGGGTCCTGTTTCTTAGAGAACGTAAGCTAAGAGGAAACTCCACATTTCTTTGTGCGAGGGACTTTAATTACTTTGTGTCCTCTTGTGTTGCTCAAGTAAGTCCTTGTCTCTTTCCTATTACCAGCAAACAGACTTTCAGATCTACTCAGAATATTGCAACAATCACCCCAACGCGTGTGTGCAGTTGTCGAAATTAATGAAGATCAAGAAATACGTGTTCTTCTTTGAGGCCTGTCGCTTGCTTCAGAAGATGATTGACATCTCTCTGGATGGCTTTCTTCTCACACCTGTTCAGAAGATCTGTAAATATCCTTTGCAGCTAGCTGAACTTCTCAAATATACAAACCCTCAGCACAGGTACAACACACCTTATAAGATCATCCATTCTATAAATCTATTAGTTTACACAAATCACAACATGTATCTGGTGACAGGAATATAATGAGCCATTAATTTCTTCATGTTCAGAGATTATAAGGATGTGGAAGCTGCTTTAAATGCCATGAAAAACGTGGCTAGGCTGATTAATGAGAGGAAGCGTCGGTTGGAGAATATTGACAAGATTGCTCAATGGCAGAGCTCCATAGAAGACTGGGAGGTACAGTCCGTCCCCTATTATGGCCAATACTGTAATCCCTTGAGCTCCAACGAACATCATGTACGTTTGCTATTCTCCAGGGTGAAGACATCCTGAGTAGAAGCTCAGATCTGATCTTCTCTGGAGACCTGACCAAGATCTCTCAGCCACAGGCTAAGAACCAACAGCGGATGTTCTTCCTCTTTGATCATCAGCTGGTCTTCTGCAAGAAGGTCAGTAAGAGGGCAAAGTGCGGCTTACTTGTCTTCCTGGAGCATTACAATTTCCAGGAGGCTTTCAAGTCTTTGCTTAGTTTTTTTCAGCGCTCTTAACCATGTCTGATGTTCAGGATCTGCTGCGGAGAGACATCCTATACTACAAGGGCCGGCTGGACATGGATCAGATGACGGTGGTGGACGTGGAGGACGGCAAAGACAAGGACTTGAATGTGAGCGTGAAGAACGCGCTGAAGCTGGTATCGCCTGCCGGAGACGAGGTCCACCTGCTGTGCGCCAAAAAGCCCGAGCTGAAGCAGCGCTGGCTACGTGCCTTTGGGGACGAGAGGGAGCAGGTCCAGCACGATCTTGAGACAGGCGAGAGCAGATCCTTTTCTTACAGGAACATTCACGTCTTAATGGCTTTTTTAAAGATATTTGGACTGTGATTTCCTCTCATTTTTCTTTTTCAGTCTTCTCGATCTAATTTATATGACAATGATTATGTTTCCCCTCACAGGGTTTTCCATCACAGAACTGCAGAAGAAGCAGGCCATGCAAAACGCATCCAAAAGCCATCCAGCTGGGAAACCCAAAGGTAATTTATTCAGATTTCTCACCGCCAGTGACTTTATTGATTGAAAACATGGATTCGTTCCCAAACATGGGTAAACATGAAAGTTATCTTATCTAATGAGTTCATTTTACCTCTCTGAAGATTGTTCTACCATGTATAGATCAGTACATTGTTGCCTACTCTCGTAGCTGTCTGATTTATCTGCCTGTCTCCCTGTCACCATCCCGCCTCAGCAGAACAGCACCTGTTCGCTCTCAGAGCTCCTCCAGTTCTGCATGCAAAAAGCTCCAAGTGTCTGCATTTCCCAGAATCCCCAGTGGGTGTGGTGCCCAGGGCCACTCTAGCCTCGCCTCTCCTCCCAGATGTTCCTCAACGCAGGGTGGGATGGGGGACTAGTGTGGCCCCTGGGGTCCTGCGCAGGGCCATTTCATGGATGTCTTCTCAGAGTAGAGACCTCCAGTAGACTAGGGTAACTCCTCCGAGTGTCACGGTGTTCGAACGTCCACCAAGCTTTAACCATCACTTATGCCGTCCATTTGCCCGTTTGAATTCATTCACTTGCTTTCTGTCCGTCTACCACAATTACTCAACCTCTATTTAGACTCCTTTAGCCGCTCCTGCGTCTAAAAATGTTTATTTTTCTTAAACTGAGAAACTGTAATCCCCCTGAGCCCCTCTAATCCAAATAAAAATCATTTTAACTACTATACTGAATGTTTACTGCGGTAACAGAAATCTTAATAACTGCAATCCCCTTTAACAGAAATCTTTAACCGCAGTCCCTGTGGAACTGATGGCATTACAGCATCATAAATTCTACTTTGTGTTTGTCTGTTGGTGACGTTGTGAAGTGTAAATGTGACAAAAAGAATGATCCTTTTTGAAGACCTCCTTCATACCTCTTGTTCCGCTCTGCAGCTGTGACCAGGCCCTACTACGACTTGCTGCTGCGTCAGAAGCACCCGACGCTGCCCACATCGCTGCCCCAGCAGCAGGTCATCATGCTGGCCGAACCCAAACGCAAGACCTCCAATTTCTGGCACAACATCGGACGCTTGACGCCCTTCAAAAAATGACCCCACAGACTCGAGCTTGTGCCTGAATTTGTGTTTTTTTCCTCTTCTGTTTTAATATAACATTTTTTTTCCATTCTTTTATTTTCAATCGAGAAAGCACTTTATGGGTTGGTTACAATCACGACATGGCTCCCGGACTGCAAGCGAGGGGGGCAGTCCATGTTTCGTGGGTATCACCGGGACAACGGCTCTTCCTGCTACAATGCTCCCGCTGTAACCGCACCTAACGGCACTAATGCGACTACTGCTACAGGACACGCTGTGGTTCCACCTCCCCATGTGGACAAAGGACTCCTTTACATAATGTTTTATTTATTTCTAAGTTTCCAGCTATCCACAGTGCCCAAAAAACTAGCTTTTGTATGTAATTTGATACGTGTGACCTGTAATAATGTTTTAAAGTTTCCAAAAGGGTTCTGCACAAACGTGTCTCGGGGTAAGCAGACTATGTTTTGGTTTATTACTGTATTTTTTGTTGTTGTTTTTTTTTGTCAGGTGAATATGCTGATCATGTTGGTTTGTGTATGCAGTTATCAACCTATTCCAACTATTTCTTCGTAAAAGCTCCTAATTTAGCAACACACTCGTCGGTCGTGGTTTCACATGAGTGTCTCCCATATTTCTGCTCCTTTGGTCTTCCTGCCTACTAACTTCTCCATAATGAACTTCTCTTCTGAAGTGCCACTCAGTACGTAACCCAGACATTGTGATGGGGGGGGGGGGGGGGGGGGGGGGGTTGCATGAATTGCTGTGAAACTTGACATTATTGGATATTTTCAACCCAAACATCAACATCAAGAGTACTCGGCCGTTACGATAGCTAATTGTAAAAAAAATTAAAATAAAATAAAAGTATGTTTGACGGATGTGTCAGACGTTTAAATCTGAGTTGTGTTCTGAAGGGATGTCTTTAATGACTAAACACATAAATGACATTTAATGCAGTCGCGCAAACAAAATGCTGCCATCTAGTGGTTACTGATTGTATGCCAAACACATTGGTGGTTTGTTATAAGGGACCAGGGTGACGTATGTCAGTTTACATGTTCTGGAAGGTTCCTCATACAGCATTATCCTTCAATTGACCATATCATGTCCCTAAGTGACACATTATAAATATCCTAGATGCAGACATGTGACAATTAGTTAATTTGTGTACTTCTGACCTCATTTTCAAAATGGTGGTTTTATTTATAAAAGTCTGTTTTATGTTTTGGTTTTAAAATTATGTTCCAACTCATTTAACAAGTCTAATGCTTTAACAACACATCCTATATTACATAGAACAACTTCTAACCCAATTTCTACAACAAAATGTTTCTTGTCACAAATGTGTTACTGGGTTTTAACCTTCAGAAAGCAACAATAGACACCATGTGTTAATGAGCTCAATAATTTAACCCATTCTTATATTCTGAATCAGTATATATTCAAATCAAATTAATTAACAAACATGTTCATAAGGAATCTGTTTGAAAAGCATGTTATAAGTTAGTTAGCAGCCTAGTTAGCTTGGTAGCTAATTAACCAGCCAACTGATAGCAACTCAATTTAATGTATCTGTATTTGAGAACAAGGTAGAATATGCTCACAAAAATTGTGACATTGTTCACTAATAAAGGTTCAGATCATATAGGTATAATTAATTTTCATTTTATATAAAAACCCCTTCCATTTTCACAAATCCCCATCAACTTGTAGCTTCCAAAGGCATGTTAGCATAGCAACAGCATAACAAAGCTTAATTCCCTGGGAAACGTAGCACAGGGTTGCCAACTTTTGACGTTCGCTTGGAGTGAGATTTTAACCTGGAGCCGGGTGGCGAGTGAAAACGGTCAAATGCGTGTGTCTCACGCTCAATGCGTGAGAGTTGGCAACCCTGGTAGCATGTTAATATTTTGTATACTAAATAACTGTACTAGTATGACGTGTCATAGATATGAGTATTAGTATGTAGTATGCAATTGGGACACACCGAATATCATCACTGGAGATTACAGTAAGTTTGAAGGATGTAAACATAGCTCAAAGACCCTGATTACGCTCCAAAGACAGCAAATACATGAAAAGTGATATCTGATGGCTCAGATAGTAGTGAATCAGACCAAGATGATATACTGCAACCAGTCACGAACCCTCATCAGGAAAATACTACACAAGGTAAAAAGAATATGCTTGGAGAAAGAAACCTTCTGAATCCTCCGAGTGCACATTCAAAGGACAGATAGTCACACCTCCAGACAGGTACTCCGGGAGCACACTGGAGTACTTCAGAACGTTCCACACAGCAGACATGCCTCAGTTACTGATGGAACAAACACATTTATACAGTGAACAGAAATCCTAATATCACAGTAATATTAACACCATTGTGAAATAACTGGAAATTCAGACAGGACTTACGCATTGGTCTTCGCAAGTTGCCAGGAAATTGTGTGTACTAGGAAAATGACACAAGGTGTCCCATGGTGGCACGCAACCATTTGCAGATCTTGCTGCTACACATCACTGACTATACTGATTTGTTTCTGCATCAATTCTATTGATGCAGAAATGGTGTCCTTCCGAGGGACACACAGCCCAGTAAGGCAGTATGTGAAAGGTCCCACCGTCGGGGACTTAAAATTTGGGGCCATGGTTTTTTTTTTTCAGGATTTTTCTGATCTATGAAGGTGGCACTGGGAAGGAGACCTTACTTGGCACAAGAGGTGGAGATGTGGCCAAACTGTGTGAAACACTCCCATCAATCCAAAACTACTAAGTATTTGCAGACTTTTATATTTTCCTCAGCACCAGTGGTGCCCAGGTTTCTTCAGCGATCCATTTTGTAGGAACGCCCCATGGCAACCGCTTGGCCGGTTGTCAGCTCGAGGACTAAAAGACTCTTGCCAACCATTCAGTGAAATTGAGCCTCAAGACAAAGTGCGATGTTGGAGCAAAGAAGAAAAAGCATTTGTGGAGGGCAACAGTACAAGACATTCAAGGAGTGGTGGTGAATAGACCTCCTTCATTTTTGCATTGCAGGGTACAAGTAATAAAATCTGTATTAAGCAAAAAATAGTTGATATGATTCACTTTAAAAGTGAAACATAAAAGAGGAATAACACCCAATGTAACATATATGTGGCATTAGATATTTGGCACTAGGTCAAATAAAAAATATCATTCAGAAATGTGATTACTTTTATCCATCATCATTTTCCTTTAACGTGAACTGTTTCTGGGTTCTTATTGGTTTCATTCCTGCAGAGGCCATAGTCTAATGTATGAAATTCTCACAGTCCAGACTTCTTGGCTATGGGTGTGAACGTCTTGAGACTTTTAATATTATGAATATTAAGAAAATAATATCAATATATACAATATATACACTCATATATTTAATTTCAAAAGTCAACCAAAGACTGGGAGGTTTTCTTGTACAACTGCTACTCTTGAATCTTCACAGCACAGATAAACAGTCTCTCCTCTACAATGAAGTCATGATGCCTCCAGCATTCTCATACTCTAGACCTGACAAACCTGGCAGTATAATACAGAAGTAACAGAAAAGGGCAGAACCGGGTCAGCAAATTCTCATGATATAGTATTTATTGAAGCACAAGCACATTGTCAATCTGAGTTAGTTCAATCGTATACAAGTACAAAAAGAAAATCTAGTTGGCACATGAATAAAAATGGCTTTTTCTTTAATGCAAGTTTCCCAGAGGTCCTATAAATGGCAAATGAGGCACACATTTCTGCAAAAGCGGAAGTCGTAGAGGAACTGGGATTGCTTTGTACTACGTGACATGGCACATCAAGATGGCAACCGGGAGTTGTCGTCAAACGTGAGGTCGTCTGGAGTGTAACGGTGTACTGGCGAGTTCCTAGTTCAGCAGCTCCAGGTAGGTGATGGGCACTTTGCCTTTCTGAAATCCCCTTTCCCCCATCAGCCAATCAGAGTCCATGCCAGGAACAGTGCTCACCGTGATCACCTGGCGAGAGGCCATGTTGTAGCACAAGATCAGCGCTGGGCTTCAGACCAGCAGAGCTTACTTTACAAACCTGAATTGATGCACACAGACACATACACACACACACACACTCCCGTAGCCTTAGTTCACTTAATGTGTTTATCCTCAGGTCATTGCAACACATGCACACGCCTTCAGAGCGTTTTAACGTACGACGACATTTACGACCTGCCGACGACATTTACGACCTGCCGCAGGTCCCCGGGCAGGTGGGCGGAGCTCTCACCTCGTCGGCGAGCAGGGACAGCTCGCTGCTGCTGGCAGCGTCGTAGTCGTAGAGCACGCGGGCGCGCCGCGGGCTGCTGGAGGCACGAAGCTCGCCCAGCAACGGTGAGGCCTGAGCCCCGCCCACGCTCGCTCCCGCCCTCGGAGCGCCGCCGGCTGGAGGGGCGGGCACCGATACGCCGGGGCCGAGGGACGCAGAAGCCTGGTTGTTGTTGGAGACGAACGTGGAAGGGAAACTGCGGAGAGGAAGACATTAATCGAGCCGACCTTCAGACTCAAGACTCTCAGAGACTCAAGACTCTCAGAGAGAGCCTTGTTGTTATTCAGAACGAAACACAGTTACTCAAGCTTGGTGAATATCGTTCAGGCTGGTACTGAATCATATTCAGGCAACATTAAGGTAAAAGTTAAGGTTAAAGTTAAGGTGAGAAATGAATGAATACACTATGTGTGTTCTTATAGGGAATGTTCCCAGAAGGAGTGCGGGCAGACCCACCTCCCGAGCTGTTTCTGAAGATTCACCATGTACTGGTAGCTCTGTGCATAGTAGGCGGCCTGCGCGTCCACAAAGTCGTTGAGACAGCGCAGGTGGTGCGCCTGCAGGGACGAGACGTCCGCGGGTGACTGGGACGTCCTCCGATACGGAGGACACACAAGTGCTGCTTTATGGGCTGTGACCGTAAGTCAGTGCTGCTTGGTGGTTTGAGTATGAGTATTACTTGGTAATTAGAGGGCAAGTGTCAATGTGGCTTTGCGGTTTGATTCTAAGTGAGAGCTGACTGGTAATTCGAGTACAAATCAGTGCGGCTCTGTGGTTTGAGTGTATGAGTGTTGATTGGTAATTTGAGTGCGTATTTCTGTGCGGTTCATTGGTTTAAGAGTTACTCGGTAATTTGAGTGCATATGTCAGCACGGCTCATTAGTCTGAGTGCATGTGGTGTGTGTGTGGTCATTTGAGTGCACTTGCAAGTGCTGCTTGGCGGTTTGAGTACATACGTGAGTGCTACTAATGCCCTCTAGCAGCAACCTGGTGATCTCCGCCTGCCGGTCAAACTCACTCTGGGAGATTCTCAGCTCTGACTCTGCCTGACACACACACACACACACACACACACACACACACACACACACACACACACACACACACACACACACATATATATATATATAAACACACACAAACTATATACACACACACACATCCTATAACTGCAAATTTAAATTATACTTATCTTTTAATTATCTGTCCCTAACCAATGTCTGCCAGGTACAGCGCACACAAATGTTCTATAACACAGGTCAACAAAAAAAAAAAAATGTACTGGTGCCCAAAATATTTTAATGAATTTGGGGTATTTTTGGGGTGCTGATTCTGAATATGCTATCAGTTTTGCCAGATTGGCTCAAGTTTTTGAGATTTTTGGTATCTTATTTATAGCACTTATATAGCATTAGCATATAGCATTTATAGCACAAGAAGAAGTTGTAATAACGATCCAGACACATTCTGTTACATTTGTGGTGAATATACACTGCAAAAACATAGAAGAAACATAACAGACTTCATAAAAAAGTGTATTTGGCCTATTTTGGGGTTATGCTTGGGGACCAAGACAAGTCTTGGGCACCACACATAGTGTGTTTTTTTTACACATTTCACGAAAAATCTCAAAAACTTGAGCCAATCTGGCAAAACTGATGACATATTCAGAATCAGCACCCCAAAGTTACCCTAAATTCATTGAAATATCTTTGGCCCCAAAAATGCTGTTGACCTGTGTAATTAATGCCAAAATAATCACTAAAAACTAAAAATAAATAAATAAATAAATAAATAAAAGCTTCTCTTTATGGCATCATTACCAGACGTTTAAGGACAGGTTTTACATTTGCATATTCCCATAGCAACTCCCAAGAGAAGTAGGACAGCACCAGTGAAGAGCGTGAGGATGCGGTCAGCACCGATGTGCAGACGCGAGTTCCCACTCACCTGTTGGACCTCCCCGGCCCACAGCTGGCCAGCATTCAAGAACGGGGAGAGAGAGGAGTCAGGCTACGACCGCACCAGCGCGAGGGCAACATGCACTGCACAGGCCGGTCACACGCAACACAGCCATCCACAGTTCACACGGCTTGTGGATATTGGCACACGGGAGAAACATCATTACGGGGTTTGGCGTGAGACGCACTCACCAAAGGGCTTGAGCAAACCCTGCCGTGAGCAGTGGGGAGGAGAGCTGGCTGAGAGCACAGGTAAAGGTTCAGAGATGTTCACTGTGCCCAAAGCACAGGTAAAGGTTCAGAGATGTTCACTGTGCCCAAAGCACAGGTAAAGGATAACAGCTGGTCTTTGTGCTCATAGGCTAGGTCAACATCTATCTGGTCAGAGTACAGATAAAGGTTAAGAAATTATCTTAGTGCTGAGAGCACAGGTAAAGGATAACAGCTTATCTATGTGGTCAGAGCACATGCTCTGAGGACAGGTAAAGGTTAAAAGGCTGTTCTCTGTACTAAGAGCACAGATAATGGTAAAAGGCTGTTCTCTGTACTAAGAGCACAGGTAACAGTTAAAAGCTGTTCTCTATACTAAGAGCACAGGTAACAGTTAAAAGCTGTTCTCTGTACTAAAGCACAGGTAACAGTTAAAAGAATGAGCAGCAACTTCGGGATCATTCTGCAGTGACACAGGTGAGGTTCAGCATTGCACAGCACAGACCTCTGAGCCCCTGTAGATGATAAAGATGCTATTTGGATTTTGTGTGAATTCCGTTAAGAAATCAATTGTACCTCTAATAACAGAACAGAACACAGCATGACCTCAACAGAACACAGCATGGGCCATTTTGTCAGTCATTATCCAATATTCCTTTAAATAAATAACTACTTTAATTGCCTTTCTAAATTGAACTAGTCTGATTTCTGTCTCAATTGCTGGAAAAAGAACCAAATAAGAACATATGAACCCTAGAATAAAACCACAGAATTCGATCTTTCAGTAGAGGGCAGCATTTGTAAATGTGAAATGAAAACCAGACCAGTTTTCCATGTGCTGCTAACCTTGTTGTTGACATTTGTGCTCTTATAACGCACGGATATGAAATACCTGAAATGAAAAGCGCCGCCTGTTGCCACATGTCCACAAACACAAACTCCCTAATGCAACATGTAAAGGTTTTCGTGTCGTGGCTTCAAGATCTGTTGCTGTGCGTGTCAAAACTTCCCCTCGACCTGGAGTGACCCCCAAGCGCTCCTTGTGTGTGACAGTGAGGACATACACACAAAAACACACATTAGTAGCACGAGACAACCAGAAGCTGCCTTCTCTTCTCGCTCCCCGTGCTTAACCTGACGCACGGCAATAATGGGATATTTTGTTTGTTTGCACAAAACTTCAAAATAAACAAGTCAGTAAATTCCGGCACGCTCCGACATCGGTACGTCTGCGTGTGACTCGCTGACCCGAGCCAAGAGAAGGCAGCTGCTTCACAAGCAGGAGAGACAAACCTTCAGCCATCTGACATGCAAGAAGCTCAGTGTGTAAGAGAGGGGAGTCACGTACTCCTCAGACAGCGGAGTGCTGCTGTTAAGATTCTGTCCCACAGAGTGCAGGCGTGTGGGAGAGAGAGGGAGAGAGAGAGGGAGGGAGAAGGAGGGAGAGAGAAGGAGGGAGAGAGAAGGAGAGAGAGAGGGAGAGACAGGGAAAGAGAGAGAGGGAGGTAGGGAGAGAGGGAGGGAGGGAGAAGGAGAGAGAGAGAGGGAGAGACAGGGAAAGAGAGAGAGGGAGGGAGGGAGGGAGAGACAGAGAAAGAGAGGGAGGGAGGGAGAGAGAGAGGGAGGGAGGGAGAAGGAGAGAGAGAGAGGGAGAGACAGGGAAAGAGAGAGAGGGAGGGAGGGAGAGCAGGGTAAAGCACACGTTCACATCAGACGAAGGTAGAAGAGTCAGAGTCAGTAGGGAGCGCTGCACTTATGGAGCGTGTGAGGAGACGAGGAGGAAGTCCTTCCGGCTGGGGACACGCCCACTCTCGCCCTCCGTCCCTCCACCTCATTGCTCAATGCTCCTGTCTGTTTCCATGGAGATGGAGCAGGTCAGCCACGTGCACGCCCACAAGATCCGTTTCGTACAGCTGTCGCCGTGACTACGAGCACTGCGAGGAAATGCCAAATCATGGCGTCCCACCCAGAGTGCAAACTCATCTTTAAATGACACAAGCGGGTGTGAAGTAGGATCGTCAGAAAGAACCCATCATTGCTCTTAAACAGTAGCCCCGCCATCAGGGGGGCAGGTACACCAGCGCCTGTCTTCTGTCTTCAGGCTGCGCAAGCCAAACCACTTCATTAAGGACGGGATTTCTAACTGTACAGTGTTTTAATCTCTCAGAAAGTATCAGTAACTCGTGCCAAAATGAGGGCCTCTTACTCACACTTGTGCAAGCGTGCGAGAGCGCCATCTTTCACAAGCGCTCCTTTCAGTGTTGGGACTTCTATAATTGCCCGGTGCTGTATGCAAGATAGAACTTGCGTCATAGGTGAGACTACGTGTGTGTGTGTGTGTGTGTGTGTGTGTGTGTTTGTTTGCATGCTTTGATGATAAGTTAGAGTAGATCTCTGCATGTTACGTAGAGGTGGGTTAGGTGGAGGTGAGTGTCTGTTACGTGGAGGTAGGTGTATATGTGTGTGTGTGTGTGCGCGCGCGCGAGTTAAGTGGAGGTAGGTGTGTGTGTGTGTCTGTGTGTGTTAAGCGGAGGTGAGTGTGTGTGTGTTAAGCAGAGGTGAGTGTGTGTGTGTGTGTGTGTGTGTATATGTGAGTTAGGTGTAGGTGTAGGTGTGTGTGTGTGTGTTAAGCAGAGGTAAGTAAGCACTCACAGCTGCGCGAGCGTCTGCCGTGCGTGTCTTCTTCAGCCTGGTTTTAGCTGCATCCAGATCCAGACGCTTGTTCTGAAGCAGCTTACGCTCTTTCTGTGGACATGAGAGTGTTCGAGACACACGAGTGCAGAGAGTGTTTAAAACTGACAATAGAAAGCTGACAATAGAAAACACACCAGCAACTACAGGACATGCATACACGGGCCTGTGTGTGTGTGTGTGTGTGTGTGTGTGTGTCTATAAAGGTTGTTTATAGTTTGTGCTTAATACTGATCTTTGCAGTGTTGACAGCACAGAGCTAAAAATACATTCACACATACACTCACCAGCCACTTTATTAGGTACACCTTGCTAGTACCGGGTTGGACCCCCTTTTGCCTTCAGAACTGCCCTAATCCTTCGTGGCATAGATTCAACAAGGTACTGGAAACATTCCTCAGAGAGTCTGGTCCATATTGACATGATAGCATCACACAGTTGCTGCAGATTTGTCGGCTGCACATCCATGATGTGAAACTCGTTGTCATGTTCAAGAAACCAGTCTGAGATTATTCGAGCTTTATGACCTGGCGTGTTATCCTGCCGTAAGTAGCCATCAGAAGATGGGAACACTGTGGTCTTATAGGGATGGATATGGTCAACAAAAATACTCAGGTAGACTGTTGTGTTGACACGATGCTCCATTGGTACTAATGGGCCCAAATTGTGCCAGGAAAATATCCCCCACACCACTGCACCACCACCAGCCTGAACCGTTGATACAAGGCAGGATGGATCCATGCTTTCATGTTGTTGACGCCAAATTCTGACCCTACCATTCGAATGTCGCAGCAGAAATCGAGACTCATCAGATCATCAGACCAGGCAACATTTTTCCAATCTTCTATTGTCCAACTTTGGTGAGCCTGTGTGAATTGTAGCCTCAGTTTCCTGTTCTTAGCTGACAGGAGTGGCACCCAGTGTGGTCTTCAGCTGCTGTAGTCCAGCAGCTTCAAGGTTCGATGTGTTGTGTGTTCAGAGATGCTCTTCTGCATTCCTCGGTTGTAACGGTAATTTGAGTTACTGTTGCCGTTCTATCAGTTCAAACCAGTCTGGTCATTCTCCTCTGACCTCAGGCATCATCAAGACATTTGCATCCACAGAACTGCCGCTCACTGGATATTTTCTCTTTTTCGGACCATTCTCTGTAAACCTTAGAGATGGTAGATCCCAGTAGATCAGCAGTTTTGGAAATACTTAGACCAGCCCGTCTGGCACCAACAACCATGCCACGTTCATGTCACTTAAATGACCTTTCTTAGCCATTCTGATGCTCGGTCTGAACTGCAGCAGATCGTCTTGGCCATGTCTACATGCCTAAATGCATCGAGTTACTGCCATGTGATTGGCTGATTCAACATTTGCGTTAATGAGCAGTTGGACAGGCGTACCTAATAAAGTGGCCGGTGAGCGTATACAAAAATACAAATACACAAACTTTAAAAAATATGTGATCTGACATGTTCCAGTTGAGTGATCTGTTGATGCTTTGATAAATCAAGTTACTGATTCGATCGGTCATAAAATCTCAAAATCAAAATAATATCAGTAAAACCAAAGCCAACTTACAACTCCCACTGATTGTTCCTCCAAAAATATCATAAACATTTTCTATAAATACTCCAAAGTCACAAAATCCAGCAGGGTAACCACAATGCAATTACTTCCCCCGTATTGTAGAGCCCGTATTGACATTTCGCTCCCCGAGCTTCCTCTTAGCGAACGTGAATCCTTTCAGCATTTACTGCTGTCTTTGAAGGGCTTGTTTTCTTTGGCCTGCACAGTGTGATCTCCCTTTATGCTTTTATGGTGCATAATAAAACACAACTGCCCTCACACGCACACGCACCTTGTTGATATCACACACACAGACACACACAATCGCAGGCTGGAGCGCATAGCACCTGCCACATCGAGCTGCAGGTCTTACCGAGATGGTTTTGTAATCTCCCTCGATGAAGCTCCTGATGGGGGCGAGGAAGTTGATGGCCGACGCGTGGATGAGCTCCTTCTCGGCGCTACCAACCTGCTTCTCCGTTTCTCCACATTTAATGAGCGCACTGCCTGTGAGGATGCGGGGAACAAAAGAATCAACAAAGAAATCTCCAATGAATCGCTACGCTGAATGGACTGGCCAGGCGACCCTTGAATGTCGTGCTGTCAGTTCAAACCCTCCAAGGCAAAAAAAAGGGTGGGGAGAAATGATTGTGACGATGAAACGGACCGCAGGAGTTAGATTCTTACGTCAAAACAAATTTAAGTGAGGAAAGGTATAATAAAATTCACTTTCACTGGTAGAAATGTAAAAGTGAGGTCCGTGAAGGAGTGTTCGGTTCTTTCTACACACTCTCTGCCAGGTCTAACACTTACCGTACGCCGTCCCGCAGCCGATCTCATGACCTGCGTCAATCAGACACTCCCCCAGCACCTCGTGGTTGTTGGCCCGCGTCGGGACCTTTCTGTCCAGCTTCTCATAAAGAAACTCCTCCATCCTGACATCTGGCCCATTCAGACAAACTCAATTAGGTTGGCCAGTCACATGAGACATCGTGCAGCCTTTTAGAAATAAGCCACCACAGTACAGACAGCCCAAGCCTGCATGCAGAGCCAAAATAACAGCAATAACATTTTGGATTATAGTCACTGTGAAATCCTGTCTTTTCACCTATTATATGAGGTCTAAAACTAAGTAAATCCTACCATGACCTGGATAAAATATGTTTCCATCTCGTCAGTGACAGTTCAGTTCGCTTTACTCCTCCAGTCACAAAACCCATTTGCTTTGCTGAGCCCACGGTGCCACTGGGAGAATAAACACACCACACATCAAACCTGCGTTTCACCACACAGCAGACCACCTTACTTGGGTTGGGCTGCAGCAAGACTTCGGTCTGCCTCATGATTCTCTCCGTCCAGTGTTTGGTGAGGTCGGCCCTGGTCAGCAGGTTCTCCAGGTGAGCGTCCAGCTCGGTCTTTTCGGTCTGCCGTAGTTTCTCCTCTGTGAACTAGACCAGACTCACATGTTGTCACTATGAAGGGCAGGCTGTGGTGACCGACTGCTGACAGACATCTAAACGTCCGACTAAGACTAAGACTAAGCCTAAATTAACCACCTCTTCAGTGTCTAATGATTAAGTGAATGACATTTAACATTAAGATAGTTGATAGCTGCCTTCTATAAACCAAACACCTAGCTAGCAGCTCTTCATGACACTGATAACACTTAAATTTAAGCAAATATATTCAAAAATGGACTTTAAATGGGCTCAGTAATCCATACCTGTACCGCACGACTGAGGAAGGTGCCGGCGTCGGCTGCCAGTCTCCTGACGTTAAAGTCCATAGTGATACCGACCTTACGACCGCGGCTAACTGTTAGCTACGACGCTAGCTGCCTGTTTTCAGTCGCTCGCACTTATATATAAATTGCTTAGCCGCTTACGAACTCCCAGCTAGCTACTTTAGCTTTTTGTTAATCTTGACAGTTACTTGTTGGCTAGATTCCGTAGCTAGCTAGCTATGAACAGCCCCCCCGCGGTTCAGTTATGAACTAGTTAATCCCAGAACACAGTTCGCCCCCAGGTCCATGTCAGCGCGCTAATCCCAGCTGTATCGTCGCTAACCTGCACGCGCCGAACTCGTCGAGTCGAAAGCGGAGAGATGAGGCCACGCCCACTCCTCCCTCATTGGCCAGAGTCGAAGACCGTGAGAAGTTGGACGAAAACATAAATTAAGTTTTTTTTTAATAGGTTAAGCAGTATTTTTAATCTTACACAATGGAGGAAAACAATTTATATTTGGAAAATGTAACAAAAGTAATTGCATTTAAATGTGTGTGTGTGTGTGTGTGTGTGTGTGTGTGTGTGTGTGTGTGTGTGTGTGTGTGTGTGTGTGTGTGTATATAGCCGTGAATATTCGAATATTGTTATTAGTTAGAAAGTTTTTTTTTATTTAGCTTCACAGTATTTAAATGAATAAATGCCAAACCTTTGCAATCTATCTTGATGCAAATTGGTGTTTACGGCTCCTTTTCGTTCACGCCCACCAGATGGCGCCAATCACTTCATATAAAATGAAACCATTGCAGACTACATGAGCACAGTAACTGACGAAACACTGAGAACCGCCTTAACAAAGTACAAAATCACCGTCTCACTGGTTCTACGTACAGTCTTCTGGGTGCCAAAGAGCAAAGATTGCAAACAATGCGAAGAAATGGAGGATTCGGCCATTTCTCTCTAGGGAGGCCACTCAGGTCCTTGTCCAGTCCCTTGTTATCTCAAGACTGGACTACTGCAACTCCCTACTGGCTGGTCTTCCTATGCATGCCATCAAACCCCTGCAACTGATCCAGAACGCTGCAGCTCGGTTGGTCTTCAACCTTCCCAAGTTCAGCCATGTCACTCCCTTGCTGTGCTCCCTCCACTGGCTTCCGGTAGCTGCCCGCATCAAATATAAAACCCTGGTGCTGGCCTACAAAGCAAAGAATGGTCCAGCTCCTCCTTACTTGATGGCCATGGTAAAACCCAGATGCATACCTAGAGCCCTCCGCGCCTCAAGTATGTCTCGTCTTGACCCTCCATCATCCAGGACACATGGGAGACAAGCATCCAGACTTTTCTCTGTCCTGGCTCCAAGGTGGTGGAATGAACTTCCCTTGTGTGTCCGAACATCGGAGTCACTTGCTGTCTTCAGACGTGGACTGAAGACCCACCTCTTTCAAGTGCACTTTGCATAATTATGCTTTGTCTATTGTAATTTATCGTCTCTTTCCTCAGGTATTGTGCATAATTGGGTTATAGGAATTGTTTACTGTCTTTTTCCTCAGGGGATGTGTATATTCAGGTATAATTGTTAGTTATCATTTGACTTTCGTCTAGTGGTTTTTCCAGGAGTACCTTGTGTTCAGGACTATCTATTCTACCTTGGAGATTCCAAGCAACTACATAGCACTTTTGTAAGTCGCTCTGGATAAGAGCGTCTGCTAAATGCCATAAATGTAAATGTAAGAAATGAAAGTGAAAGCTGTACCTCTTAAAAGAATGATTCAACGAGATTCTGGAAGAATTATTTCCCAAAAGGATCACTAAATGTCCTTAAGAACCTCTCAAATGTTACCACACCTACTAGAGGAACACAAGAGTGTTTTATACAGGCAGTGCAATATGATTTCATCTACTACCATAGAATGGATAGTAAATAATAATGACGGGACACAAACACACACACACCTGACAAACACTTGAATCACTATCACACTTTATTATACATATAGACACTCCCACTAATTATATACATATATTAAAGTGTTTGTATATTACACATTATATTTCTAATGCATTACAGAGTTTCATTTTTCTTTTTATATTATGGTCATTATATACCATAAATACATATACATGGTTATATTTTTTTGCTGTATTATTTTTTAATACTATCAAGCTCTGCAACTCAATCTTTGGCAATAAAAATGCAACACTTCTTGTCATGGCAGTAAAGCACCTTGAATAAAACTGATTACAAAGAAAGAAAGAGAAGCATGTATACTACTAAAATCTAGCCTTTGCATTTACTCAGATAATTATTAACCTAAAATTATAAACATATCGTTATTAACATACAATTATTACCTGTCCACAAGTATTGGCTTACAGAACCCCAGGACACATGACTTTCAGCTCAACAACCAAACATTTTCAGAAAAGAACAAAGAATGAAATCCATAAAATATAACACAACATGCTCCGACTTAACAGACCAAATAAATCAAGTTTAAACCTTACATGTATTTAGGTTTAAACTTTCATGAATTGTCTTATCAAATCACAAGAGCCATGGAAGTGAATGTAAGAAAGAAAGTAAGAGTCGGTCTACGCTTCCGCTGCACCAACCATCTTCTTGGCCAGCTCCAAAAGCGTGTTGAATCGTGAAGTCCTGCTCTTCCATGAATCTGGGATCCCTTGAAGTCCAACCTTGACACAGGATTCAGGATACATTAGTCAACTGGCAAACAACATAATATTGGCCATACCCTCTCGATTTCATTCAAAAGAACCAAACAACAAATTACTGGGATACACACTGGCACAGCATCTAAGCAGTTGCAAATTAACATCACACTGGCATAATGAATATATTGCATTTAATCAAGCAATCATGTGTACTGTTCAGTAATGAACACTAATGTATAAATGCATCACAAGTGTTTCACACTAGTGGTTTATGGTCAAACTAATAAGGAGAGAAGAAGTCAACACACCTGGGCCCCAATACACGCCCCGATGAAGGAGCTCCGGCTGCAGGTGCATCCCCCACAGCGCATGGTGTCCCGCACAGCCTGCTCAAAACCCGAGGCCGTCAGGACACCGTGCAGCGCTGCTTGGAACGCATCAGGCAGACCTGGGAGAGTCAGATGAGAATTACAGTCCATACAGGCTGGATGCAGGTATCAGCAGACAAGCAAACACCTTTATTTTTACAATAACAAGATGTTAGAGAGTTGACAAACTCCATATATTTTGCATATATATTCTTGCATGTTTTTTTTTTCTTGCAATGATAACATATTTTCACTTTACATAAAAAAAAACACTTTGGTGCAGAAAAATGGTGGGATCAAAATCAGCCAAGTGAGGAAGTGGAAGGGACATGTCCACAGAGAAACCACACCCATAATTTTGAAAGCCACACCCATAATTATGAAGGCCACACCCAGAAGGCTTTGAGTTTTGAAAATCAGCCAAAAAAGTGTTTTGGGCTAGTGAACCGTCAACAGTGCTAGTGAACCGTCAACAGTGACGCTCTATTGAAATCATCTTTGTTGAATTCTTCCAGCTGGATCAGTGTATTGCCTCGTTGTTTTATGGTGTCAGGATGCAGAGTTTAATCTACCTCAGGTATTTGAAAACACTGCAGGAATCAGCTGCTTTGGGGACCTGCTCAAATTGTCCTTCACTTGATGAATATATCCTATATATATAAATGTTTAAGGTTAATGCAAAATCAACAACTTTTTTATATGCTGAACATAGTAGCTTTCAGTAAAATATAATATTTCAACCAGTCACATGTAATATAAAGGAATTATGGCAACTTCTGCATTCACTTTTAAACAGTAGTAGTTTTCTATTAAACTACTTACTGCTGACTTTCAAAGCCAGGCTTTGGCTGATGCACTCAACACCACATATGCCAAAAAATGCTTTTAATAATAAAAAGAAAATACTTAAATAATAAACTCCAAGAGACTATACAAGAGAGTGGGCTCTGTGTGCATGCCCATTGTTTTAGTCAAATAAATAAAACAAGGAAGGCCTAGCATTCCATTGGCGTAGTCATTATGTCAGTAGTCATTATGTCAGTCAGTCCTACCTGCTACAGCCTTGTCCAGCTCCTGTGGGTTCTTTCTGTTTGGGTGGCTAAGCTGCTCCAGCACCATGGCCAGCGCATTCGGATCAGGCCCGTTCAGAATGAAATGCTCCAGGAACCTTTCAGGGTGAGAGAAGCCATACGCAGATTCTCTGCATTGAGAATCTCCCATAAACCCAGACTTCTGCATTTAGCTGACTTACCTTGCGGCAGCAAGAGTCACCGCCACGCAGGCGTCGTTGTTCTGGGTGACCCGTACTGCGTCCTCCACCATATTCAGCATCTCTGGCTTTCCTGCATAACACGCCACGATGGGTGCAAGCTTGGCGACACCGTCCATTTGAATATCCGTGCTACACCCTGCAGGACGAGCCAGGAAATCAGTTCGGATCAGTTCGGATCCCGGCATTCGCTGTTTTTGTACACAATGCTGGAGGTGCTGCAGGCATATTTTTGGCAGCTGGGTACCTGTTTCTGACTTGCCAGAATCCACATTCTTCAAAAAGTTTTTTAGGCTTGCTTGTCTCCAGGGTCCTTCGATTGGCAGATTTGGCCTGGGACCTTGGGCCATAAGAGTGTAATTAGTAACTCAATGAGTCAGACAGGAATTATTACTAATGTATTTCTTTAACATATATCTGCATACATGTTTTTTTTCCCACAGACAACAATTAAAGCTCCCTTTTTACCTCATGGTCAGTAAACTAAGCACAGCAAATACTTTTAAAAATCCCAGGTCAGCCCTACCTTGTCTGTTTCGGTACGGATCATTAACAGGCGTGTCATACACCGATCCTGGCCCAAAGAACTTATAAGTTCGGAGCTTCAAATCTTCCACATCCAAGCCTTTCAGAACGTAAAGTTCAGCATTAAAGACCAGCAGGAAAACATGGTGTTACAGAGAAGCTACAGGGCTCTGTCAGAGGTAAGACTAATTTTACCCAGAATTTTACACCATTTTACCCAGAAATCTCTAGGATTAGATCTGGTATGTGCCCTCCAAGGATGGGAATTGCTCACATCGACAGTAATATTCTTGTTAATCATGTGGATAGAGCTAGACACACTGAACTGCCTCTGCAGATCATAAAACCATAGATGTACGTGATTGACACATGCATAACCCTAGAGCTCTTTTGCAACAGATACCTCCACACTCCGACAAGGACTCCAGAAGCACGAAGGCCTGGTCGCCATAGCAACTCTGGCTTCCGGTTTCCCTTCTGTAAAACGGGTTGGCAGACTCGGGACGGAACTCCGGCTCTTCATTTAGTCCCAAATATTCACCGAGCTTACGAAGATCATAAACCCAGTGAAGTGGCTGAGCTAAAGACAATCACATGGACAGAAAACAAACCACAAATCTATAATTTTAGAATATTTAAGGAGGATCTGTGTCGCAAAGCTACTAAACACACCTGCAGCGTCGGCGACAGCCGAACCAATGATCGCTCCAATGGCTCGGTCGGCAGGAGTCGGACCCATCTAGTTAAAACAAGAGTAAAATGACACATCAAAACGTTAGTTAGACTACTTTATTTTCGTAAAACAACGAACCTACGTGTCCTACCTTATCCGTTAATATTCATTGTTGACATGCGGAGTTATGAAGGTTATTTGTTGTGGAGTTGGACTTCTTATCTCGGATTGGACAGAATGGACACGTGACTGACTGACGTCAGAACATAAGCCATAAACTTCTTTATCTTGACTGCAAACCTCACGCGGTTCCGTGCAGATATGCTGATCCACGAATTAAAACACAATATGGAAATAATTTAAAGATTGCAGAATATGTACATAATCTGAGAAAGTTAATACGTTTTTGTGAGGTTTGATTATCTCGTGAGGTATTTAGCCTACTGCAGCATCTCAAAGTATATAGCTGACAATGTTAGGATTTTGAGTCAAAACTCCAACTCCACAGATATAACAACACAGGAAACTAAATTATCTCAATGCGTGCCTATTGTATATATTAGTGCATTATGGAACACCTCATATAAGGTTAATTTAGAGACATCTTAAAATGTATTAATTCCATATAGGAATAATTTTGGAAGATGTTAAAATGATTTGTGATCCAATATTGGTTACTAACCGTTGGTCTTAAAATGTATTGAACATATAATTTTTCCCCTTGGCAATTAGAAGGTTTCCTTTAATTAATGGTATTTCATTTCTAGCAAGTGTGAGGGAATTTATGATTCACTGTCTGTGACCCTCAATAAGAACACTGACATTTTGTTCATATTTTTTTCTGTCTGCACCTCAGAACATATTTTCCTTCTTCTCTCCATGTTTGTCTTGTTCTTGTCTATTACCCCTACATCCAGACCACTGGACCTCGTGTTCCCACCAGTTCCCTTGAATTTAAGTCATTATATACACTTACACAAAATAAAACATTTGTTAACCGGTTATGGAATATTATTGATGTTTGAAAGACCAATACACGCACACATCGTCTTTATTTACCTGACCTCGCTTATAGAATGACAAAATATTGATGACAAGTAGGCCTGCTCTGCCTGAAAAATATGTGCATTGTTCATAGTAAATTGCATATTACGTTCTTTATTAAACTGGGTTGGGAAAAGCAGCAATGCCACTTTCTAGGGTGTACAGAACCATTTGGGTCACGATAATCAAAACGCAGATTCCTGGAGTTAGCTAGTTTCCCGAACTCTGGTCCGGACACACTGTCACTCGCCACCGTACCGAGTTAACACGAGCTGGACACGCTCTAAACGCTACAGGACGTTACATCGTGAGTAACGGCAGTTAAAAGGTTAGTGTGGTCTCTTCCCGGGTTTAGAGCGAATTTGTGTTTGTCTGCCTTTGATTGGATGGCTACCCGGCTTGTCCCGCCTCCCGGTATACGCCCTAGACGTTTTGATTGGAGGTTTTCCTAACTTGTCCCTGCCTTTCACAAGTCTAAATAAGTTATGATACGTTGTCCCTGCCAGACATTTTCGTGTAGTTTTTATTCGTTGACGAACGTGTCGATTAATTTCGTGATACTTTTAATCCTTTTATGTAAATTATTAAGTTCTCGTCTCATTTTAGTCATGAAAAATGGTTCGGTGTCTAAAATAATTCGTCAATTAAGTTAACTGACGTCTAGAGACACTCTGCTATTTCTACAAGCACTCTACAAGCTGCTATTTCTTCAGCATTGAGTGTTATGTTTCAAGATGCACGTTAGGTCCTAATAGTGACCCCAAGCATTGGTAAATACAAGGTTCTCAAGAAATAGCTTCAACGTTTGAATACACATGACCTGTATAAAAAACACGTTACTACAATGGTCCAATCACTTTGAGGGTCATGAGTTGCATATAGTGGAGGAAATAATTTGATCCCGCTCTGATTTTGTAAGCTTGCCCACTGGCCAAGAAATGAACAGCCTATAATTTTAATGGTAGGTTTATTTTAACAGTGAGATTGGAAAGAAAATTCCATCATGGAAAACACCGATTTATTTTGAGTGAAAATGCATTTGATCCCCTAGCAAACTAAGTTACATTTACTTTGGGGCCATCCGACTACAGTACCTTCTCCAATAACTCTTTGAATCATTCAGGTGTACATCAGCAAATTTCAGATGGACCTGCACACGTGCTTTCTTGAGTAAGGAGACCTTGGGGGCACTGCATGATTTTAATCCACGTTGGAGTAGTGTGCTACTAATGGTTTTCTTGTTGACTGTGGTCCCAGCCACCTTGAGATCATTAACAAGCTCCTCCCATGTTGTAGGCTGATTTCTCACTTTTCTCACGATCATTGCGACACCGTGAGGTCAGATCTTGCGTGGAGCTCCAGACCAGAAGGTCGACTAATGGTCATTTTGTGCTTCTTCTAGTTTCTTCTATCTCCATTTACAATTGCACCAACAGTTATCTCCTCACCCAGGTTCTTGATTATGGTTTTGTAACCCATTTCAACCTTTTGCAGAGCTACAATCTCATAGACAGCTCCTCTTGCCCATGATGGAGAAGTTGGAGTTTGATTGATTATGTGGACAGGTGTCTTTTATACAGGTGGTAAGTGACAGGTGGTCATTCTCTGGATTTTTTTTTTTTGATATTCTGTTCTATTATAGGCTGTTCATTTCTTGATCAGTATGCAGTGGTGGAGCCAAAGGGGGGGGGGGGCACCCTTTGGCCACCCCTTGAAAAAAAGTCTAGCTCCACAACTGTCAGTAGGCAAACTTAAAAAATCAGTGAGGGATCAAATAATTATCTCCTCCACTGTACATGCCAATGCTTAGTGTTTAGCTAAAAAATCCCATATAGTTCAATTTAGACTTGTTTAAATTTTAAACTTGTTAATGAACAGTGATGCCGGTAACGCGTAACGCGTTACTGTAGTCGGACTACTTTTTTCAGTAACGAGTAGTCTAACGCAACTACTATTTAAAAACTAGTAGTCAGATTAAAGTTACTTATCTAAAACATCGTGCGTTACTATTTCTGCATTTCGGGGGAACGTAGGTTATTCATTCTTATTTTTTGGCTACACGTTTCTTGCGCGGTTATGTCATTTCTGCGGCGCCAAAGTCAGATGGAAGGAGAGGGTCGCCTTTAGCAGCTGGAAATACAGGCATTATTTTGATTTTATTTCGGTTAAGGATGACAACATTAAGGTGCGTTGTACACTCTGTGCTGGCGACAGAGTGCTGTCTACTTTCAAAAACACAACGTCAAACCTGAAAAAAACCGGGGGGTGGCGGCGAACGTAAATTGTTACCGGGCGGGGTGTAAAATGGACTAAATTCAGTATTATATCACGATCTATCGATCGCCGGTGGTTGGCGCCAGATCGAACTAGTAACTCATTGAATCATAGATATGGATCAGAGGTAAATAAACTAGATTTTTTTTCGGCGTGAGATATCGAAAGTGTGGCGTGTGAGCGTGTGAAGACAGTCAAATGCGTGTGTCTCACGCTCAATGCGTGAGAATTGGCAACCCTGTAAGTGGGCGGAGTTGAACAGAAAGACTGTCTTATTTATTTATTTATTTTAAAAACAACAAAGCCTATTTCAAGAAAAAGTTTACAAATGCCAGTGTCATTTTTGATGTTCCGGTTAAAATACATGTCAATAAAGTGAGTATTGGCAGAACTGGTAGTCATTTTCCTGTTATAGGGGCGGGGGATCAGCCTCTGCTGAAAGTAACTAAAAGTAATCTAACTTAGTTACTTTTAAAAGCAAGTAGTCAGTAACTTAACTGAGCTACTTTTTAAAGAAGTAGTCAGTAGTCAGTAGTCGGATTACTGTTTCAAAGTAACTATGGCAACACTGTTAATGAATATTAAAAGATCTTCATTCCTTGATGGAACCTTCACGTTGTTCTGTATTTTTTCTATACTACCGAACAAGTCATCTGTAAACCATACAGAATTTATCCTGGATTCTATAGGATTGTGTAGTACAATGATTTTATTTAATCCTCTTATTCTTAAAAAATAATCCGCGAGAGGCATAATTCCCGGACAAGGGTGTTTTACGGTTGCACATTAAACGTATTAACCAGAGTCGATTATGTTTCCTCATAGATACTTCCAGTTCGAAGAACCGACAAAGAAATAATAGGTATAAATGAGCTAGCAGCCAGTGCGCAGTATTGATAAACAAACAAATAAACGAAAGAAATATTTTAAAATATCTCTACGCACGAAAACTGAATATTTCACGTTTATTTGTCATTGCTGAACAGAATGAAAAAATTCTGTCGTGATGGGTGCGATGGTCTAGTGAGGACGCACAGACGGAAGAGGAAACGGACGTGATAAAGTGGCTGAGAGAGAATATAACTGATGGAAGTCTACGGCGCTAGAGCCAGACGGGAGAGCCCAAACTCCACGGTCAATGTCTGCCCTTTCGCCACATGTACAGCTACTGTCGTTTTATTTGCGCCAACATTTCAGAACAGTCATTCTCTGACTGTCGCTGACTAACTTCGAGCGTTATGGAGTACTGGAAGCAGTGCACCTTGTGGCTGATAAACTGCAAAGTGTTGCCGTCCAACCACCGGATTACTGCGGAGTCCGCGCAGGTGTTTGATCTGGCGCAAACGCTTCGTGATGGCGTCCTGCTTTGTCAGCTGTTGAACAACCTGAAACAAAATACTATTAATTTGAAAGAGATCAACCTAAGGCCACAGATGTCACAGGTATGCATCAGATACGCATTTCCTTTCATAGCTACTTCTTAAGAAAAATTTATAACCTTAAATAAAATTAGATTTGAAAAAGAACTCCGAACAACTTCAGTCATCATTTTCCTCATGTATTATTATTATTATTATTATTATTATTACATAGGCAATCTGAATGTAGCCTTATGTCTTGATACAATATCATAATTTTTTATTTTATAATACGTTTTTTGACATGCTCAGAATGTAGATGAAAATTTGAGTGTGTTTATTAGTGTTAATGCTGTTTGTAAATGTCTTTTCTCTTTGGTGCATGGCAGAGCTGCAGCATTAGTAATAACTTCTTACAAAGTCCCGGTAGTTCACGTCACATTTAGTATATGAGACAATCCTCCCTCACAAGCTCTGAGATGACCAGGGTTCTTTACTAAAGCCAGTCTGGGGAGGTACTAAAGCTGCTATGGGTTATGGGAGATTCCATTTGAGGAGTGGTGGAGGTGCAGGAGGTCAGCCTGGACCTCTCTGATCCTTCTTAGATTCCCCTGCTGCACCCTTGGGGCCTGATAAAAATCACAACTTTGATCTGCCTGCTCTTGAGAGGACAGAACCACAACCCCCACCCTGCTGGTTTGGGCCTGACGGGCCAGCTCACAGTCAGCGGAAGAGCATCATTTGCTCCCATGTTTGTCCTCCGGTGATAAGACCACATTCCTGGACAGTTGTGGACTTATCTAGTGCACAAAAAGGCCATATTCTGATCCCAGAGGATAAAAGTCTAATTTTGTGAGTCATAAACTTGTCTGTGAAAACCCATGTGACAGTACGACTTGGTAGTTTGGTGTTTTATTATGAGATTAGTAATTTTAGATACATTTGCCTTTCAGACTTTCGTAATTGAAATAGTCACATTTCCACATTAGGGTGATGGGAGGCTTGATTACATGACTTGTAGGACAGAACACCCCCACACGGCCAACTAGCAGTGCTTTTATTTTAGCTTTTATTTAATTTTTTTACCCACACAGAAAGGAACCATCTCAACAAGCCATAATTACACACTGTAGAGTACAGTGTGTGTATATATATATATATATATATATATATATATGCGCCGTTAGTCATTGAGGCTAATGTCCCTCCTTTCAGTTCCTGTGTCTGAAGAACATCCGCACCTTCCTCTCCGCTTGCTCGGAGACCTTTGGGATGAAGAAGAGTGAGCTGTTCGAGGCCTTTGACCTCTTCGACGTACGGGACTTTGGGAAGGTAACAAATAGCATATTATAAAGAGAAAATGGGAAATATTTTGGGAAAAATGTAAGATGTTTTTAAATAGTAGGCGCGTTAAATTGCCATAACCACAATACATTACACAATTCATGCAGAGTCTTTTTGTATGATGAAGGGAATTAATGTTCCACTAGAACAGTATGAAAATTAAAAATATTAATATAATATATAATATATATTAATAATATTAAGTGTGTGTTCAGTGATATATATTCACTCTCACAATCTGAATAAAAGTAAAACAGTTCTCAGCCGTAATGTCTTAAGTTGGTGGTGACTTTTTTGTGCAATGCGACCTGGGTGTCTGTGGTCTGGATCAATTGTTGCACCTTTCAGTGTAACAAGCAAGAGGGCAAACTGCTTTTCTTTTTTCAAGTGATGCTTTATAATATAGACAAAATAATACTAATAATAATAACCTGTTTGATTGCAGCATCAGGGAATTGATATTACATATATGATGGATCCTCCTCGATATTGTACAGCTGCTGTATGTCCCGCGGTGCCGTAGGTGAAACGTGGTGCTACATCCTGGTCACGGCTCCCCGACAACAGTTGTATTTTAACACAACTCCAAGATATTGTCCTGGAGTCCAAGATATCGTCTCCACAAATACATAGAAAGATCCGCAAATTAAATCTTAATTTAAAGTTCCATACATGCTGAGGCAGCCAGTGATTTTGTAGCGGTAAATTATGCCTTGTAGCAATTTTAATTCAGTTCAGGAACTTTTTTTTACTGTAGGCTATCGCTATGCAGAGGGGTGGAATACAGGGGCAGGAATACAGGGGCAGAGGGGTAGAATACAGGAGAAGGAATACAGGGGCAGGAATACAGGGGCAGAGGGGTAGAATACAGGGGCAGAGGGGTGGAATACAGGAGAAGGAATACAGGGGCTGTGACTGCAGATGGCTGAGATGTTGCTGTTGGCAGATCTCACAAGGGTTGTGGCCAATGGGCAAGAGTTTCCAGGGTGAGCGTCTGAAAGAAGGAGAGTGCTAATAACGTGAATATAAAGGCAGGACGGGACCAAGAGCACCGCCTTACAGTCTCCCCAACCTGACCAGACTTCTACACAAATAGCTTCGGAGCGGCCTCTGTTCGGTGTGTGTGTGTGTGTGTGTGTGTTTGAAAGGGTGTAAGTGTGTGCTGCATGTTTTAGCACCTTTAAATGTGATATGGGAGGGGGGGGGGGGGGTTCCTAGTCTTAGCCTAAAAAAAATGATGAAAGATTTTGTAAGAGTTTGTTTGTTTTGGCTCTTAAGATTGTCTGCATTTAATGTTAATTGTCTGAGTTAATTGGTAGATTTGTAAAAAAAATCCTCCCCCACACTGTCTGTAGGAACACTGCACACTGGCCTGTGTGTCTGAAATGTAGCTGCAGGTCAGGTGTTTAGGAAAAAAAAAAACAGATGTAGATACTATGAAGAATGTGCAGTAAAGGATGTGGTTTAAGAGACTAGCAAAGATGAGGCCTTAGATCAGGGGTCGGCAACCTATGGCACGAGGCATAATCACTGGCACGCAGCACGCTGGACCAGCATCAGCAAAAAAGAATGACTAAATGTGACTAAACGTCCGTATTTCCCGGGACATGTCCGTATTTCACGTCCTGTCCCGGGTTTTCTTTTGCCGACCCCTGCCTTATATGGTGTTAGTGGGCAGTAACCATCCCCCCCATCATCACAGCCTGGATAGATGTTCCAAGATGTTCTACAGTCCAGAGGGTGAGATCCAACTCTACTGATCTCCTTTCTTTATTGCCACAAAAGCAACAACTGGAAATGCAATGTTCATTAGCAATAAAATGCCTTGCAACTGAAAATGGCAAATCCTTAATTCAGATGGTCCAAAGGTGTTGAGCAGAGCCATCGTCGGGTCTTCAGCTGGGTTCTCTGGAGTGAAGCTGATTGCATCTCTTGCAAGAGAATTAATAGTAAATCTCTTTGCATGCCAGTTATTATAGTGGCTGGGTTAATAAATTCATACGTACTACATCTAGAGTGGCCGTAGGCTACAGTACCACAGTTATTATTCGACAGGTCATTTATCTTATTCCTTATGAGCATTACTGTGATGGCTTTGTCTCATCTGTTGGAGATTAGTGTGTTCCCTGCATCATCCTGCAAGATTTAAAGGGTTTTAGTGTAATATTAGCTACTGTTTTATTTGTAGGATGTGTGGGCACTAAAGAAATTCTTCTCTTAACGGTACCGTCTCCAAGTCGTTGCATCCACTCTCTGAAAATGTAAAACGCAAGCAAATGCATCGTCAATTATTTTGATCTTGGAAAATCTACAGTTTTGAAAAAATTCACACATTTACGTACTTTTCTGAAGGAAACCTTCATTCTCACTGAAAATGCGCTGATGTCTTAATAGTTGTGAAGGTCGGATAGAGTTTTTCAATCAATCAACCAGTTTGATTGCAAGATGTGTACAAGTTCTTGAAGACCGTGGATCCGAAGAGTTGTTCTGCAAATTAGCATGCGAGTCTGTAGGTTTGTAATAGATGGTGAAATTTAAACCAGAATTTTCAGACTTAAATGAGACATCAAAAAAAAAAGAATATCCTCATGCCATGATGTGCTATAAACATGTTCCATTTTCACGGGACATGTTTCATAATGTGGAATGTCCCATTTCTCTGGAAATCTACTGGAGCTCACTGTGGTATTTCTACATCTCTCTCCGAGTACATTTCTGGGTACATACAACTTACTGCAATATGATTGATGGCCTACATGAGCTATGGAGTACTTGCACCAAACAATATGATCAATAATGAAAAACCTTTCGTGCTGTGTTATTAAACACGTGACGACTACATCACTTTAGTGAGACCTCAGACAACTCAAGCCCTCAATGAGGAGAATACGGTTCATTTGGAAGAACTCTGACAATCCTTGGACCCTCCAGGACAGTGGCTAGGCACCTTTGACCTCGACAAATTAATTCTGCAGTAATTACTAGCCTAGTTTCCCTGCTGTTGCCTTTAATGAGATACTTTTAATTACTCAGAGCCTAAGGCACCATGCAATTGACTGGAAGGCTTTTGCGTCTCCACAGAAAAGAGCTCTACCCATCATCCGGTGTATGCCAATTATCACTCCAGATTACAACGCGTCATGCGAAACAGCCTGGTGAAATAAGTTGAGTTTAACATCTATACATGTACCACAACACAAGGATGGTGAGGCGTTGTGCGTGGCACGGCGTTGTTCGTGGCACGGCGTTGTTCGTCAGGAATATACGATTGGTGAAAAAGGTGCTTTGGAGTGAGAAAGCAAAAGTGAATTTCACATATGTTCACTGAAGCAGCCCCCAACCCACATAACTTGTGAGAAACATACAGAGTCTGTGGCCAGACCATTTCCTCTTGTGAATGTGGTCTGCAACCTTTTTAATAAGGTATAACCAGAGTTAGCAACTTTAATCTTTGTCTCTCCCCCCCCCCCCCTTTTTGTATGTGTGTGGGTTATTAATGTTATTAATATGATCACTTTTGATACATGAAGTGTTGCAGATATTTTTGAGTTGGATTTTTGATATTTCACTCTACGGTTGCAGGTCATTGACACTTTGTCCAAACTTTCCCACACATCAACTGCACAGCAGTCAGGCATAAGGTCAGATACATGCTTTTTTATTTAAAAAGATCAAATAAAAAACAAATCTATTTGCATACATTTGAAAATGTTAAAATGTGACCTTCAAACTATTGTTAGACAACCAAACTATACAAAAGCGCTAAATTATTCTTAATACATTGATCTCGTAGGCCATTTCCGACAGGGGAGAGTATAGAACATGAAGATATTTACCTGCATTTGGCTGATCTTATTGAGTAAGTATTACAGTTTTTATCAAACTCACGTCCCCTATGATGTTATTTTAGTCTTAGAACCGCAGCAGACAGAAGGACCCGTTTGTCTCCGCTCGTGGGATTTTCACCCACGGTTTTCTGTAAACGTGTGGTTCCGTTTCTTGCGTATTATAACAGGACCAGTGCGGTAGTCACCCACACCAACAATGGGCTTATCAGAAAGCAAGTGTGTCTGTGCCCTGGAAGCTGTAGGCAGCTGAGAGATGTGATGGCCAAAGTTTCATTTCCCAGCTGCCCACACTGGAAACCAGGGACCACAAAGGCTCAGTGTTCACTTCTACACAATAGATCAGTGTGGCCGTGCAAGTAGATCAATATATTTAAAGACCTTTAATGCATTTAGTGATTTATGTCGGCTTGAAATGGATTTGTGTCGGCTATCACGTTCTTGCAGAGTGCAGTGTGTGTCTGAAGTAACGTGTGTGTGTGTGTGTGTGTGTGTGTGTGTGTGTGTGTGTGATAGTGAGCAGGTGTTGGAGGATGTATATGATCCTATGTACGGTGATGCGGAAGGAGGTGAAATATATATGGATCTGATGCGTACGGAAACTACATCTCGGGTACGTTCATGATTACACCCCCCCCCCCCCCCCCCACGCACGCACACACACACACACACACACACACACACACACACATGGAACCTAGAACCTCCTCCACCCCCCTTGTTTCCAAGAAACAGTCTTAGACCTCTAAATTGTTTCTGATATTGCATTTCATTGCGAGGCTTGTTGACCTGCACTTAAACACCAGTGAGGGGTGTCTGCTTCCTCTTCCTCAATGACGGTGGACGCTGCTCCTGGAAATAGTGATGTTCGCTTTACACAGTAGTTCCTGGGCCGGCTAACTTTAGTTATGACAGCAGAATGACTGACTGTTACTTCCTGTGCTGAATGTCAGGCTCACCTGATTCTGAAACAATTGGGTCAGAACCTGCCTGTCCCTTTTGCTTTCTTTAACTCTTCTCACTCCATTTATGAAATTCCGATTCTGACTAGCTCTCAGCATCCAACTGTACTTTGGACACATCCACACACACATTCACACATCTCGGAGGTCTTCTCACTGTCACACACTCCCACTCTTCTGTTGGAAAAGTGTTGCTACGTAACTCCAAAAGGGGTTCAAAGAGTCATCTTATTAAATATGGGAACACTTCACATTAGAAGTGTGTCCAAGTCAGAAGGATTTGCAGGATTCATACATGCATGGAGTGTGTGTTTTGTGTGTGTGTGTGTTTCGTGTGTGTTTTGGCAGCCAAAACACACTGAAGTGGACATTAGGAAGTACTGCCTCTTTGAGATTAAACAGACAGAGGAGAGATACACCGAGACTCTAGACGCCATCGAGAAGGTCAGAGCTCCATCTGTCCCTTCCACGTCGTACCACACTGCACCATCCACCACCGCCCTCCACCACATTCAACTCATCCAGCCAGAGTCTCCATAGTGTCGGTTTATGGTGCAATCTTTATTTTCACAGTATTTTATGATGCCTCTCAAAAAGTTCATCTCAGCAGCAGACATCGACAGAGTGTTTCTTAACATCCCGGTGAGCTGATCTTATTTTGCCTGTGCGTCTATGAACTGATCTTATTTTGCCTGTGCGTCTATGAACTGATCTTATTTTGCCTGTGCGTCAATGAACTGATCTTATTTTGCCTGTGCGTCTATGAACTAATCTTATTTTGCCTGTGCGTCGGTGTCTTTGAATGAATGAATCTTCAACTTGTATAGCGCCTTTCTAGATACTCAAGGTCACTTTACAATTTTAATACTGGTACAACTCTTACACAACCAATCACACACCGGCGAGAAGCAGCAGCCAATTGCACACAGCGTACTCTCTACCGGGATCCACAGCCCCCTGGGGGACTGAATGGGGTGCAGGAAGGGGAGAGAGGACAGACCCTAGTGACAGAGCACCATCCACCACTGGGCATACAAGCACACACACACAGACACACACACATTCATGCACAGACACTCGGACAATTACTTTTTTATTGGACATGAAGAGACACAGACACACACTCAGGGAGAATTTGTCAGGGAATCAGGCAATGTCAATTTACCAAACCTCCATGTCTTTAGACTGTGGGAGGAAACCCACGCAGACACGGGGAGAACATCAGATAGGGACTTGAACCCAAGACCCCAGTGCAGGCAAACGTGCTAACCACCAAGCCACCGTGTTACCCACTGATCTTTTTTTGCCTGTGCGTCTATGAACTAATCTTATTTTGCCTGTGCGTCTATGAACTGATCTTATTTTGCCTGTGCGTCTATGAACTGATCTTATTTTGCCTGTGCGTCTATGAACTGATCTTATTTTGCCTGTGCGTCTATGAACTGATCTTATTTTGCCTGTGCGTGTCTATGTCATAACATGAGTAGGCTCTAGTTAAAGTGCACAAAGCCCTCATGGTCGAAATTCAGGACTCCATCCAAAACAAGAACGCATCAAATCTCTACCAGATCTTCATAGCATATAAGGACAGGTATGTATAATGCATGTAGAAACCAGATTACTGTGGCTGCTTGGGGAAAATATCACAAAAATGTAATTTTTCACGCTGTTGGTCTATAATTTCAACCTTGTGATGTAGGCTACTGATTTATGGGACATACTGCGGACAGGTGGAGGCAGCCATCGCGACGCTGGACTGCCTCTGTAAAGAGAAAGAGGACGTTCGTCTGAAGCTGGAGGTACCAGCACAATTCCGCAGCCTAACAAGAGTCTCGCTGTCACCAGAAAACCTCCACTCACCAGGACAGCAAGTTCTCAGGAGGGGAGAACAACTAGTTTTTTGTTTGTTCGACTGTTTGTATTCCCTCACCATTTGGCCTTATGGCAAAAACATGAAGGAGCTTCAAGGTGATGTTTGTGGCTTCCAGCGCTTCTGAACGCCTGGAGGGTTCGGCTGAGTCGGTGTGCAGAACTGAGATCGGAGGTTCACTTGTGACAGCGAGGCGGTGTGAACGTCCCCTCGGTGTTGACTCGGTGTTCCGCCGATGCGTCCCTGATGCGGTTCATCTAAAGTTTAGCCGAGGCCCTCTAAGCGTTTTTGATGTGGATGGATTCGCGGTGCGCTTCCGCGTTTTATGTGCCGCAGGAGTGCTCGAAGCGAGCCAACAGTGGGAAGTTCACTCTGAGAGACCTGCTTGTCGTTCCTATGCAGCGAGTACTGAAGTACCCTCTACTACTGCAGGTAGGACACACACACACACACACACACACACACACACACACACACACACACACACGCTGCGTATTCGTCAGCCTTTCCGCTAACCTGCGGTACCTTCAACCCTGTAGTTTTAGTTCTTGAAAATCAACAACCATTACTGGTACAGAGAAGTTTGGGCAAAATAAATGTCGCCGTTTCGAGATCAATGTAACGTTCAGCTGAGAAGTTAAATAATTGTCCTCTACAAGCAAGTCATCATGATGAGTCATTTCCGAAACTTACCACTCGGGGGCGACAGAGTCCAGGTCTTGTCTAACTCGTTCTTCTGAAAATGGTGTCTAAGCAAAACCTGGCACCAAGCTTGCATCGCAGACTGCAAACAAATATCACACTAGCCTAACACCAGGACAGAGTGATGGCAGTGGCACAGAACAGATGAATTACACACACACACACACACACACACACACACACACACACACACACACG
This sequence comes from Brachyhypopomus gauderio, assembly GCF_052324685.1. Taxonomy (NCBI): domain Eukaryota; kingdom Metazoa; phylum Chordata; class Actinopteri; order Gymnotiformes; family Hypopomidae; genus Brachyhypopomus; species Brachyhypopomus gauderio. The sequence goes on from NC_135229.1 coordinate 7,410,009, forward strand.
CACCAGGGTGTCCGAAACATATTTGAGCCCTGCTCCATGAAATCATTTCCAGGACATGATAACAGGACTTCTCCCTATACACCCACAGGGGTGTCTCTTTTTGTGTCTTTTTGCTGCTCGCCACAATACTCTCGTGCCGTCGCATGGACCTGTCACACACGAAACGTGTGCCGAGGGTGTTTGTGCATGCACAGGACACACTGAAACGCCATCATGTGAACGCTGAACTGGTGATGTTTGGAACAAGCCGGCAGTCAGAAACCCAGACGTTAACCGAAGTCTGGAGGGGGGGAGCGTTTGCTGGCGTTTTGCCAAGGACAAACCCCTAAATCTCCCACGTTGTTATGTCAGGTTCTTTGGGCGACAGGCAGACCCCTTTAGCTTCTGTTCTGTCTTACACCTGCAATCCATCCACCTACAAGACAGTGCGGCAGGGTACATGCTTGTGGGCCTGTTTGAGCCTCAAAGGTAACACACACACACACACACACACACACACTCTCTCTCTCTCTCTCTCTCTCTCTCTCTCTCTCTCCTCTATTACCTGGCAAGCTTTCTAAAAATATTTTTTCACTTAGTCATTATGGATTCGATCCATAATTAAAAGTGTAAATTGATGCTTAAAATTATATAATTTTATATAACAAATAAAGCCAATTATATGCATTCAAATTAAATCCATAACTCATAAAGAATGCAACAAATAAAGGAGTGTGAATACTGGGTGATCATGCTAAACAGTGAGTGAAGTGGCTTTGGGTTGTTGGCAGCTCCGTGTTTTTGCCCCTCTGTGGTGAGCTGCAGGCTACGTCACGGTTGCAGAAAACGCCAGTGCAGTCATCTCCGCTCGTCACATTAATTAGCTTATTTACAGCAGTGATGCAGAGTCTCTCTGTTGCAGAGTTGCGGGAAAGTTCCTGGTTTCCAATCGACGTCTCTGGCTTTTCCAAGTTTCAACGTGCACCCCCCCCCCCCCCCACACACACACACACACACACACACACACACACTATGGAAACTTGCTTTGACACTCGCTCACTCGGCTGTAGTTCTTCATTCTGATTGGGTGACTCTCCCTCATTCCGCCTGTCTGCCCCCCCAATGTCCGTCTCCTGCCATCTCTCCGAGGTGTGATGATGGTGGGATGTCCTCCCGTATAGTGGAGAGAAGGTTGCAAATGACTCGGCAAAAAAGGTCGAGGGGGTAAACGCTGCCTTAAGTGAAGCCCCCACCACTGGGTTCCCCTCCGTTAGCTCACCTCTCTGACTCCTCGCTCGGCCAAGCTGGGTGCCGTGTTCACTGTGACGGGGCCTCTGAGGTCAACATCACTGCAATGGCTTCAGTCTCTTCCATTCTTTGTTGTGCAGGAGCTGGTCAAATACGCTCACGACGACTCTGAGAAGACCAACTTGCAAGTAGCCCTGGATGCTTTGCGAGTGAGTACAGAGCCTGTTTCTCTGCAGCAACTCAACAGGGGGCAGGACCAATTCTCCATTTCAGCAACACTGATGCAATATCACGATGTTTTAAAGTAATTTCTGTCCGTGGAAGATGCTGTGCTTTCGTGTTTCCGTTAGCAGCCTCGCCAGCATCAAGCAGCTTTCGGGTACATGCAGTAAAACACAAGGTCATCGTGAGAACGTCATCTGGCCCAACATTCAGAAACCTGCTGCTGTTCTGAATTCTCAAATTAAGAACATGCTTCTGTCATTAGATATAAGAGCATACTGCAAGCACTGGGGAAATCACCTGACCTCATGCTGCGTTAATAGCGGCCGACCCAGATGTGCTCACTTTTGACTGTTAAAGGGCACCCTTGCTTTTTTTCCACCACAGATTTTGCTGTGTACTATCATTTACATTCAGGGTTGCACGGCCTCACTGATGGCAGCAGTAATGAGAAACTTCTCTGCTGGGGTTTCTCACAGGCCTGCGAAGACAGTACAACGCGACGATCGTTTATGCCTTCAAAAACGCTGATGAATCCCCCTTTTTAAAAACTCCCAGTGTAGTCACACTTATAGTCTCGTGTTTTATGTTTATTTGGGGTGTTTGGAATTGCAGTGATTTCGCATTATGTGTGCACATGAAGGAACACGTCGTGCTACTCCTGGTGCAGACATAGCCAAGAGAACAGATCGACAGAAATGCAAAATAAAGTCACCAGAAAGCATCATTTGCAACAATTGTCGTTGTTTTTCTTCTTCCTTCTTTTCATTTTTTAGTAGAACATCTAGACCCATGAGACTTTTTTATGCAAATGGAAAAATACTCTCAGCCATTAAAACACTGTCGTTCTGGCGCATGTTTGAAGTACAACACTACTGGGCCTGTTACACAGCTGTTTCCGTACCACTACCTTGTCAGTTTAGCTATTTCTGTTTGGTCCATTGCTCATATAATGACCGGCCAGCTGTGGTGTGGCCCAAAAATGATCAATCTCAGACTTTCAAAAATCAATCTCAAAGATGGTATCTGACAACTTATTCATGGCAACAGATGGCCTACAGTCTGTAACTGTGCACTGAAAGGAAAAACTTTAATGAAAAATGGTAAGGCCTGTTAGCCTTATGCTAGCTATCACTCATTTGGTATTAAACTAGCATTTTGTTCGGTTGTAGTGACATAAGCTTCTTTGGTCAAAAAGCTCCTTTAAGCTCCTTGTTCACTGGGGGGCCCTGACTGGTTGAACAACTTAAAAGGAGTCTTGGGACTATGAGGCGAGCAGAAGTGGAGCAGCGACCCTGAGCGATTTGATTCGTTGGAATTAGCTTCAGCTGCGTGGTGATGCTACAGAGCTCGTACACAAAAGGCCGCTCTGGTCGTGCCACCGCTTGCGAAATGGCCTATTAAATCCAGCGTCTCAAGTGAAGCTTTGAAACAGAGGCTGCTTGTTAAAAGCTAAAATCTGTTTCAATTTATGTAATCTAAAATGAGGGATCTTTGAATTGGGAATGATGAGTTTAGAGGTATTTGCGATATTTGTATATCGCAGTCATGGGCGTGGTAGTGGGGGGGAAAAGTGGACCTGACTACCCAGGGCCCGAGTAGGGAGAGGGGCCCATTTTGCTCATGTGCCTCGTTTACTGACATTTATAGGGGCCCACTCACATTGAGAGTGTACAGGGCCCAGAATTTGCTGCAACAATCCTGATCGCAGTGACAAGGCAAAGGAATGAAGCATTGGCCACTACTAAAGATACCATGTTGTTGTTGTTGTTGTTGTTGTTAACTGCTACTTTTATCTTCTTTACATCTGATATATTTCATATAAATGTTACTATTGCAGAAATTTCATTTAAATAGGCCAGGGGAACTTCATCATCTTCTGTTTGCAGCAGCAGTAGTGGCAAAATCGCCTGAGGAATGAAACATTCATTTTTCCAAATACTGGCTCCATCATACATAGCTTTGTGTATAGTGCATAGCGAAATATATCCGTCAAGGGCACCACTCTGCCATTCTGAAGTCACAGAGCACACCTTTAAATGATATGCATATTCATATTTTACATTTACATGCCATATTGACATGCCTAATTAGCTGGCTTCCTCTTCCCTTTGTTCTCTTTGGACCAGGACTTGGCTCAGTATGTTAATGAAGTAAAGAGGGACAATGAGACCCTACGAGAGATTGATCAGTACCAGAGGTCCATAGAGAATCTGGTGAGTCTCATAACAATACATAATATGTAGATAGTAGGAGAGCCTTCTAAATGTTGATTGGTCCACAGAAGATGTAACGATTATTATTTGTTAAGGATATGCTCCTTTTTACTCTTCTATAACAACAAGCGAGCAGTGACTGTCTCTGTCATCTCGTCCTGCTGTCGTTGGTCTCATCCACTTTCATGGTCTCCCCGTGCAGAATCAGCCACTAAAGATGTACGGCAGGCCGAAGGGTGACGGGGAGGTCCGAGTGGCGTCCAACGTGGACAAGCGGAGGCAGGACAGGTGAGGTTCTGTGGGGAACCCAGGACACACTGGACACTGGACATTTTCGTAGTTTTACATACAATTTCTGTTACTCATTGCTTACACTGACAAATATGTTTAAGCGCTGAAGTAATTTGTGTAAGAAATAACATCTGTGAATGAGATGTACTGCCACAAAACATTTCTCATGTGTTTGTCCAAATCTCACCACTTAAAGAAGGACAATTATTAGAAAGCTTATGTTTTACCAGACCACGTACATGGCAACCCTGCTTGACATAAGCACACGCAGCAGACATGAAATATAATGTAACTTTTGTTGACGTTACAGGCACATTTTTCTCTTCGACATCGCAGTGATCATTTGCAAGCGACGAGGGGACAATTACGAGATGAAGGAAGTCCTCGACCTTCACAACTACAAGATCACCAACAACCCCACCACCGATAAGGACAGCAGAAAGGTGAGGAGGCTACACGGCGAGACCGCCCGAACGGCCGCGCGAAAACTGAACGTTCGCGCTCGCGCTCAGTCGAGCGTCACGTTCCGCACATTCTATTCTGGCCTTTTTTTTTTTTTCTGGTCTGTGTGACGGAGCACTCGTGAGATCGCTCCGCTCCCATACTGCGGGCAGGCAGATGGCGGCGTGCTTGATTAGTGCTGATGGATGGTGACGGGTACAGTGGCGCAGCACGCTAGCGCGCTGAGCTGGCACTGGAAGAGCGTGGCGCGGGCGATGAGGGGTTGTGGCGGGAGCGATGGAAGCTGTCCCCGCACGTCCCATTGTCCAGAGCCATAGTAACAAGTCACATTTGTTGCTGAGAGAATGTTGTTTATTTGGACTGCTGGATTCCATGGACTGTGCTTCTGTGTTTTTTGATTAATCAAGTCTCCCCCTATGATTTTTACAGAAACTCTGTAATCATTACTGCACCTCTTGTTTTAAGGTGATCTCTGCTACTTGGTTAGTAGTGCTAACGACGGTCTATAAATAATGCAGACAGTCTGTAAGTTTATTTTTCTCTTTTATTTCTATCACCAAAAGGCGCATTTGTGCAGAAACGGTCTAGAAAAATCCATTTTAAGAAGTTCCTGCTGACTTGTGAAATCATGCTGGGCTAGTGTCTTACACACACACACACACACACACACACACACACACACACACACACACACACAATGCAATGCTTGTGCATGGGTGATTTATGAATCTAGGGCTACAAGGTTGTTTCTGTTACCTAAAAGGTTGTCTCTTTACATAAAAACTAATAAAGAACACTAATAAAGATCCTGCTGTTCAAAATAGCTCTCAAACACTGCTGAATGCATGCGATGCTCCTGTCTCCCTCTCTACGGTCGATCAGTGGTGCTACGGATTCTACCTCACACACCAGCAGGGGACGAGTGGCTTCGAGTTGTTCTTCAAGACCAGGGAGCTGAAGAAGAACTGGCTGGACCGCTTTGAATTGGCCCTGTGAGTCTCCACCATCAATCACTTGGGGGCGGGGCTTCACACACCTGGGGCGGGGCTTCACACACCTGTAATGGTAACGTGACAAGTCGCACGCTTCCAGCTGCATCTTGTTACCAGAATCCCGAGAACCACTTAGTTTGCCACGTTCCCAGAGAGTGCACATTTGTTTTGGCCCGTTGGGAGTCTGATTGGGCTGCAGTTTCACTTCTGGGACTGAACTACAAAAGTAGTTATAAGGTAACGGGGCGTATTGAGGCCTGGAGAAATCTGAGGGTTCAGCTGTGGGCAGTGGTGAGTGGATCTGGGAGGTGTAGTTCTTAAAGTCCCATGCTCGAGGTCATCTGCAGTGGGCTTGAGGGGAGGCAGAGAGGGAGTTTGGACAGAGGAGGGGCGGGGTAAAGAGGAGGGGCGGGGTAAAGAGGAGGGGTGGTAAAGAGGAGAGGCGGGGTAAACAATAGGACTGCCTTTTTCCAGTGTGCACACTGGCTAGCTACAGTGACGTTTTCTCGGTGTGCTCAGTTTTGTCACCTATTGTGTGTGTGTGTGTGTGTGTGTGTGTGTGTTTATTAGACCATGTGATGTTATGTGGGGTGCATTCAGACAACAAATTATACCTCTAACATGCCCACAACTCTCGACACAGAAATCAATCTCAGAGTCATTCAGTCAAAGAGCTCACCCACCATTCTGCTCTGTGTATGCGAAAGGTCTGTAAGAACATCTTATTTGGAAGGTCCCACCCCCACCGCCCCACACACACACACACACACACACACACACCTCCAGATGCTCAGCCCCCCTTGCAGGATCTCGGTGTGCATCATGTCCACGGTCGTTGTTAACTGCAAAGAGACCCAGTGTTCTGTCTTCTTCCACTCAGGTCCAACATTAGGCCAGAGAATGCCGCCTGTAACTCACACCTGTTCCGAATGCACACCTTCGATGGGGTCACCACCTGCAGCTCCTGCCGCAAGCTGCTCAGGTAGGTGTCTCCACGAGACATGCTTCTTCTCCTCTAACTCCCTTCAGAGGCAACTTGGTGTCAGAGTTACCAACAAATATGTGTTTGTCTACTGGCATGATGATAATTTAGTAGTTAATATACTCTAATGATGATAATTTAATAGTTTATATAAAGTAATTATGATTATTTATTTAGTAATTTATATACAGCATCAGGTCGGACATCAGATTGAGTTGCCTTCCATGTAAATGCCCCCTGTTACAACATAATTCTAAGGCACTCATGAGGATATGTGTCACGTTGTGGGGGGGCCCCCTACCGGTCGCCCCCGGTTACAGCGGCAGTGGTCCTGTTTTTGGTCACGTGATGTTCGTCCCTCAGGTGGGCGGGACCCGTGATCTGTCTCACCTGAGGGTCGTTTGTTCGTCTATATATCAATCAATCAATCAATCAAATTTTATTTATATAGCGCTTTTTACAACAGTTGTTGTCACAAAGCAGCTTTACAAGTGCCGAGTCCTAGCCCCCAGTGAGCAAGCCAAAGGCGACAGTGGCAAGAAAAAACTCCCTAGTTTTTTTCATGAGGAAGAAACCTTGAGAGGAACCAAGACTCAGGGGGGGAACCCATCCTCCTCTGGCCGACACCGGTCACCATGACAACAACAATAATATAGACAGAATGTAGACAGAATGTAAAAGATGCAATAATGTCCATTTAGACCGAAAAATATGTAATAATGTCCATCATGGTGTAGGCATCCGGTTAGGCAGGAGGTGGCCGGCCAGGATGGATCGCTTGTCTCTCCTCATCTCATTATTCCTCAAGCAGGCGGGCAGCCATGTGGAGAAATGAAACAGGGAAAATTAGCTCTGTATGAGGACATATACAGGACAGGTAAAATTATAAACATTTCTGGAGTGTGGCAGCAACTCCGGCACTAAGTTAAATTATTACAGCCTAGCTAAAAAAAGGCAGAACCAGAAGGTAACATAGGCTTGGGGGCATTCTGAGACAATGGCATCCGTTCACTGCACTGTCAACAAACTTGAGTGACCACGAGCAGTGACAGGATGACAGCACCAGCACCCCAGTCTACCATAAAACCCTTCGTCTATGAACCCCTGGATCTGTACCTTTATCTAAGGGGGATATTAATTATCAAACGCTAGACTAAATAAGTGGGTTTTCAACCTAGATTTAAAGATTGTGACTGTGTCAGAGTCCCGGACACATTTAGGAAGATTATTCCAAAGCTGGGGGGCCTTATAAGAAAAGGCTCTTCCCCCTGCTGTTACCTTGTTAATTTGTGGAACTAATAACAGACCAGCACCCTGTGATCTTAGTTGACGTGGGGGTTCATAATAGGAAATAAGTTCCTGGAGGTATTCAGGAGCAAGCCCGTGTAGTGCTTTATATGCTAATAATAGAATTTTAAAATCAATACGAAATTTAACTGGGAGCCAATGCAGGGCTGATAGGACTGGTCTAATATGCTGAAATTTTCTAGTTCTGGTCAGAACTCTAGCTGCGGCATTTTGAACTACTTGAAGTTTATTTAGATTCCTATTTGAACATCCTGACAGTAGTGAATTGCAGTAGTCTAGTCTAGAGCTAACAAAGGCGTGCACCAATTTTTCTGCATCATCCTGTGATAATGCATTTCTTAATTTGGCAATGTTGCGGAGATGTAGAAAAGCTATCCTAGTAGTATGATCTATATATTTATCAAATGATAGGTCGGAGTCGAGTATGACGCCTAGGTTTTTGGCTACTGTGCCAGGTGTAATGGGATAGTCTGCAAGATTAAGCATTAAGTTTGGAATTTTCTGTCTTGCGGCCTTAGGGCCCACAAGGAGAACTTCTGTTTTGTCCTCATTTAATTGTAGGAAGTTTAGAGACATCCAGCATTTAATATCTCTTACACAGGCCTCAATTTTTCCTAAACTGAGTTTGTCATCGGGTTTGGCTGATATGTAAAGTTGAGTGTCATCCGCATAGCAGTGAAAATTGACACCATGTTTGTTTATAACTGTGCCCAATGGTAGCATATATAATGTAAATAATAGTGGTCCTAAGATGGAGCCTTGCGGGACCCCATATTTAACCATTGTACATTTGGATGAAATATTATTGAGCTCTACAAACTGATAGCGATTTGTTAAGTAAGACTGAAACCATGAAAGGGCTGTGCCTGAGACTCCAACCCAGCGTTCTAACCTTTCTAGCAAGATCCTATGATCAATTGTGTCGAAAGCTGCACTAAGATCAAGAAGCACTAACAGTGATACATAGCCTTGATCTGATGCAAGGAGGAGATCATTTGTTACTTTAACTAATGCTGTTTCAGTACTGTGATGGGGCCTAAAACCAGATTGGAACTTTTCAAATGTGTTATTCCTATGCAGATATAGGCATAATTGCTGGGCAACAGCTTTTTCTATGATCTTAGATATAAATGATGTGTTTGAAATGGGTCTATAATTAGATAGCACAGTCGGATCAAGATTTGGTTTCTTGATCAGAGGTTTGATAATTGCTAATTTACATGATTTGGGCATGTGACCTATTGTAATGGATGAGTTAACTATAGTTAGAAGAGGTTCAGTTACAGCTGGTAATACCTCTTTTAATAACTTTGAGGGAACTGAGTCTAATGTGCAGGTAGTACAATTTAAGGAAGAAATTATTTTCTCTAATTCTGATTTTGGGAGTGGATGAAAAGCATCAAGTTTTTCTCCCGGTATGTAATTTAAATCAATATCAACCAAACCAGATGACATACCAGTTGTATTGCTAATAAAGGGTTTTATATTTTGTCTAATATTCTCTATTTTATTATCAAAGAAATCTATAAATACATTACTAGTGAGGTTTATTGGAATCTGAGGTTCTGTGCCTGCTTGATTTTTTGTAAGTTTAGAAATAGTATTAAAAAGAAATCTAGGGTTGTTTTTATTTTTCTGTATCAGTGAGGCTAAGTATGCTGAGCGTGTTTTAGTGAGTGCCCGTTTGTAGTCAATAATGCTATCCTTCCAGGCACAGTGGAATACTTCCAATTTAGTAGATCGCCATTTCCGCTCTAATTTACGTGCTATTTGTTTTAAATTTCTAGTTTGGTCAGTGTACCACGGGGCGAGCTTTTTGGATCTAGCTTTTTTATATTTTAGTGGAGCTACTATATCTAGAGTTGATCTGCAGGTATTCTCTAAGTAGTCGGTTAGACTATCTAACTCTCCTGGATCGGATGGCGAGTGGGCTAAAGCAGTTAAGTCAGGGAGGGTTTCAATAAACCGTGTTGCTGTTGATGAATTTATTGAGCGCTTTATACACTGCCGAGGAGACGGGCGGGTATTTATGTTAAGGTGAAAATCGAATTTTACTAAATAATGATCGGAGATTGCTACGGTTTGCGGGAGTATGTTTATATTATCTACGTCGATACCCAGCGTTAATATTAGATCTAGGGTATGATTTCGATAATGTGTAGGTCCTACTACGTTTTGTTTAATGCCGACAGAGTTCAATATAGAAGTAAAAGCCCTTGTCAGTGGATCCTCCGCATTATCAAAGTGTATGTTAAAGTCTCCTACCATTATTATTTTGTCACTACATACTGCTAAATTTGCTGCAAAATCGGTGAAATCGTTTAAGAAATCTGAGTAAGGCCCTGGTGGTCTGTATACATTAGTTAGGGAGAATGTACTTTTATTTTCAGATGGACTAATAACATTAATAGACTGCATCTCAAATGAGTTTGAGATATCTAAGTATTTCTGATGAATTTCTAAACAATCACGATAGATTATACATATTCCACCTCCTCTGCCTGACAGTCTAGGTCTATGTATATAACTATATCCCACAGGAGTGGCTTCGTTTAGAGTTAAATAATCACCAGATTGAACCCACGTTTCAGTTAGACAAAGAATATCAATTTTCTGGTCTGTTATAAGTTCATTTACAAAAACTGCTTTTGAGTTGAGCGATCGAATATTGATTAATCCAATTTTCAGATCGGTCATATAGGTTGTAATAATTTGATGTGAAGTCTGTATATTAGTTAAAAACTTCGGGCTGACTATTTTCTTATGATTTAGTTTAACCCGGGGCACAGACACAGTCTCAATCCTAAGGGAACTTGGTGACGCCTCTAAGCAGCTAGCAGACAGGTTTAACCCATTAGTCTGCGGCCTGGTCGCGACCCTGGACAGTCAGCAGCTCCTAGTGCTACTCTGCCGACTAGCTAACAGGCTATGGGCTATGCTGCAAGATAACAGGGCAGCGCCATCCCGGGTGGGGTGGACACCGTCCCTGCCTAAAAGACCAGGCTTGCCCTCGAACTCTTCCCAATTATTAATAAAGCCCACTTGATTTTCTGAACACCACTTGGACATCCAGCGGTTTAGCGACGTGAGCCTGCTGTACTGCTCATCACCGCGCCGCATTGGGATGGGGCCAGAGCAGATTACGGCATCGGACATCGTCTGGGCTAATTTAACCACCTCTTTAACATTAGCCTTAGTCACCTCTGACTGCCGCAGACGTATATCGTTGGCCCCTACATGAATCACTATCCTAGAAAACCTCCTATGAGCTAACAATCTAAGGTTGCCACTAATGTCCGGCGCTCTGGCTCCCGGTAAACAGCTGACTGTAACCGCTGGTGCCCCTACAGCTACAGCTACTTTCACGTGTCGGACTATAGAGTCTCCTATGACCAGAGTCTCCTCAGTGGGTGTAACACTGAGCGGGGCAAACCTGTTGGACACGTGAACCGGGGAGTGGTGCTCTGGTGGGCTAGCGCTGGCGTTAGCGGTAGCTGCAGCCCTCGCTCTCCGACTACGCCGCCGAGACGTCACCCATTCGCCCCGCTGTGAGGGCTCTATCGCCGGAGTCGCGGAGGCGCTAGTTCTCCCTGGCGCGTCCACACCTACTACAGACCCTGTCTCTCTATCCCTCAATAATGAGTGGACGCGTCGCTCTAAGCTTTCCACTTTCGCCACGAGAGAATTTACTAGTTTGCACCTCTGACAAATACTATCACTATTACTATCAGTGGCGAAAGGGTCTAGACTAAACATGCCACACTCCGAACACGGGAACAAACCAACACCAGCCATGAATAAATCAAAACACTTACCGTGTCTAGCCGATATATAAACTTACGCTTGCTGATTTGTGAAGGCAGAAAGTTGGTCAGCGGCCGGAATAAAACCTGTAAAATGTATATAGGAATGCAAAAGGTAAAGATTAGCACGTAAATAGGTTATTATACTTTAGAAAACAATTTCAAAATTCGCTCCGCAACAGCGTCGGTCAGCAGGAAGCAGCGTCGGCAGGAAGCAGGAAGTCTGGTGAAATGTATCCTCTAAAATCCTCTAAAGACTGACAAAAATATCAATCAAAATATATGTCTTGTCTTTGTACCAGTTGACTGCTGGTTATTATTTCCTTAATCTGGAACCATGCACGGGTTTTTGGTTTGCACACTTTCTATTAAACCATCCTATTTCCCTGAGACTTGGCGTGATCGCTTCCTTTTTAGTTGCTCACACCTGCCCGTCACAATATGAATAAGAATGACACCACTGTCTCTTGCAGGCAAACAGATGACCCAAGTTGCCCAAAGCAGTGTTGGCATCTGTTTAAGCAACGTAATTTTAAAATACATGGACGTTTTGCCAACATACATCAGATCGTTAGGGGCAAGAACAGCCACAAAAGTGTCAAACGCTGCGAAGTGAGAACTGATAATAGCATTGGTATTGGTAAATGGTTCAAAACAAGTTAGCATGGTTGTAGAATGTTAGGCTGGTGTATCTGAAATGGAAATGGTGGTGTGTATATGAGGGACCACGAGTTATTATTGACTCAAGGTACAGGCTAAGCTACAATCAGGCTTCTCCATTCCTTGGTATGTATCATGTATTTCCCCCCAACATGAATGCCTATTATGTGTTTTTTTTGTTCCACGTTTGTTCACCCAGGGGGATCTTCAACCAGGGATACCTGTGTCTCAAATGTGGAACAGGAGCTCATAAGGAGTGCCTGGGCAAACTGGGAGTCTGTGTTCGGACAGGTGGGAATAAAGACCTTATAACGGCTCAGATTGACAGGCTAATGTATTAAGTCTTTACAAAGTCCAGTTTGGTGTTGTGTACGATGTTCTGTGACCCACTTCTGTGGAGTTATCATCCAGCATCATTAAACCAACAATAGGTGAAATGTCAGTGGGTAGTGATAGCTTAGAGAAGCTGTTTTCTACATTCATATAATGCACTGCAGATTCATATAATTACATGTCAATAACTTAGAGAAAATGTTTTAAAGAATGCCATTCTTATCATTTTTTTACATCAGAATTTACAGTTTTTACAATTAAAAATTCACTATAATGAATAGTGAATAACTCACTGGCCATTTTATTAGGAAACAGCCTTAAATCTACAGCCTTCAATCTGTAGTCCCTAAAGGGTTGGAAACATTAATTGAAGGATTTGTGCCAAAGATCTGAATCACACGACTGCTGCAGATTGGTCAGCTGCAAACTTACTCTTCGAGTCTCCTGTCTGATCGTGTCCCAAATCTCCTGTCTGACCGTGTCCCAAATCTCCTATCTGACCTTCCCGAAGGCGCCACAGCCGTCGCATTCAGGACCGGTGGCCCGTTGTCATGCTGAAGGTAGCCGTGACGAGACAGCCAGGCTGTAGACGTGAAGGGAAGTGCGTAGTCAGCTGCAGTGCTCTGGTCGTGGCATTCAGATGACGCTCCAGTGCTGACGGGAGGCCCAGTGTGTGCGCAGAAAATTCCCCAGCACCATGACACCCGCCTCCGTCCCAACATGAACCGTTCGCATGGGTCAGGTCCAAAGATTCATGCAATTTATGCCATTTTCGACCCCTATCATTTGAGTGTCATGGGAGGAAGAGAGATTTGTCAGCTTTAACAGTGTTCGCAGATTCTTTGCCCACTGCTGCCCACTCAGGGTTGTACAGAGCGCTAGTGGGAGATACTGTTCCTTCCTGTCGAAGAGTTTTGTTCTCTGTTCTATTCTGTGTAAACTCTAGAGACTTCTGGGCTTCGAAATCCCATTCAGATTCGGATCCTGCTTCTGACGTTTGACGTGAACATTACCTGAAGCTCTTGTCCCGTGTCTGCACGATTTGTATGCGTTGCGGTGTTGCCATGTGATTGGTTGATTGGATTACACGAATGAGCAGGTGTTCTCATTAAAGTAGCTAAGAGCGTATATAGACGCTCTGGACTAGATGGGGGAGTTGGTGCCCGTAGTGTTTTGGAGTTCTGCCGATCACTTCCTTGTATGCTAATTCTCAGTGCAACCAAGGCGATGACCTTATTTTTGGCTCTGTTTGCCTTTATTTCAGATCCCACGATGCCTAAAACGGAGGTAAGACAGACGCACTCTGAAGTCTCCGAGCCGCTGCTCCTTCCAAACCATCGGCAGCGTTCTCTGCCTTTGTGCTGCGCTCCACAGTATGCACTCGTGCTTTATAGGCAAAATCAATCCTTTGCATTGATTCACGTTACATTTTTTTATTCGGCAATGGTATTCCTCAGCAGCATTGTTAAGCCCCTGACAGTTGAGATACGCTACACTTAAAAGTTACTCTCATTATCATTTGCTAATGTCGTGGAGATATCGTGGAGATGGTTGACTCTCCTCCACGATCGCAGCAGAAACGTTTCAACGTTCTTGAAAGCACTATTCTAAGCTGTGTCTGACGTTATTGGAAGCAGTGTCTATCACACTCGGCTGCATGTGGTGGTGTAATCACATTCTTTCTCCCCTTCCCCCACAGCGACAGTACAGTCACAGACAGCAGCAAGACCCAGGTTGGTCTCCCCACCTCTACATCTTTGTTCTGGGCTGTAAAATGGCCCCTCGACAAGCTTCTGCCACGGGGACAGGACATGACGCTCCTTGGCCCTTCAGCCCTGAGCAGGTTCTTACCACCGAGTCCCAGACTGCACCCTGCATGGGCTGCACGAGTGCTAGGCTCGGCGCTCGGTGGAGGGCTGCGGAGAAGGCCATAGAGCAGGGGAAGGTGGAGAGGAAGGTGAAGGGTGGAGGTGAAGGGGAGGGTGGAGAAGGAGAAAGAGAATGAGGGAGTGTGGTGTTTGGGAAGGTGAAGGGACATCCAATTACAGCAAATATCATCTTACTGAAGAGTTTATCTTTACTTAGTGAAATCACTTCCTTTAATTAAATCTGAAGAAAGTATATAGACCACAAGAGTTAAGATTCATTATTTTATGAAAAATTATATTTATTTAAAAATGTCTAGCTAAAAATATATCCTAATAAATGACTGCGAATAGTTTGAGAGGAACCAAGCATGCCAGTTTGAGACAGACCTTAATTATGCAGAATACTGCATTAAGGTCTTCAAAAGTATAGGACCCCTCTATCTCTGCCCTCACAGAAGGAACACCTTAGCACACTTCCACTGCCACCATAACATAACAAAATGTTCCCACCGTAAACCTGCCTTGCCACCGTAAACCTGCCGCTGTCACCATAAACTTTCTGCTGCCACCTCAAACTTTCCGCTGCCACCATCTTCCACTCATCTGTGCGCTGATTCTGTCATGCCCTTCATGACCTCACCAAATTCTAATACCTACTTTAAGGGTTTGTGGTCGGTCTCACGCTCCGTTTGTATAAACCCGTGTCCCAAATTGGTTTGCACCTGCGTTCGGATGCGTGCTTACACTTGGACTAATTCCTTCATTCATTAACAGTCTTGGTCTTTCTCCAAAAGGTTTAGGGACTTAGGGTGTGTTCAGTCGTCAGTGTTGGCAGCTGGAGACACGCTGATGGGCCGCGGTGAGGAGGAGTGGAGGAGTGGAGGAGTGGAGGAGTGGAGGAGTGGAGGAGTGGAGGAGTGGAGGAGTGGTTGGGGGCCGTGGGGCAGCCCCACCCTCTCGTGTATGGAGATGGTGCTGGGAAACTGGAACTGGCTGTGTATGATCATGAAGTGATGTCCTTGGAGAATTCAGAGAGAGAGAGAGAGAGAGAGAGAGAGAGAGAGAGAGAGAGAGAGAGAGAGAGAGAGAGAGAGAGAGAGAGAGAGACAGAGAGACAGAGAGACAGAGAGACAGAGAGAGAGAGAGAGAGAGAGAGGGATTGTGATTGGTGATTACCAGGGCTGGAGTATTGTAGCTGAATTTATTTAAAAGCTGAGAGAGAGAAGTCAGAGCTGTGATTCTTAATGGGAAATTAATTTTCATAAGCTGTTTGTGTGTGGGGCATGTAAGCATATTTCCTTATTAATTACTCATCAGTGCTTGGGTACAGAGACCAGCAGTACAACTGTGAGTGCAAATTCTAAGCTTTATGGTTGGCAGGGATGGAATGTTAATTTTCTCAGTTTGTTTTTCCTTGTGAGTTTTGAGGCTGGCTGCAGGCTCCCTAAACTTGTCTCTCTCATGGTTCTACCTCTCGCATTTTCTTTGACTTTTTCACAAGCTCAGACTTCCTTCACCTTTACTGCCTTTTCGCCCGTACGACCAATGTGTGTACTGTGAATACTCTTTTACAGGTTGGCCAAAAATGCTGGTGATGAGGAGCTACCTGGGGTGTCCCGTTCCCCCAGATGGTCCAGCGCTGAACATTCGGGTGGGCGATATCGTCGAGGTCATCAGCGCTGACCTCCACAGCTGCTGGTGGAAGGTGAGATGAAGTTTGGAAGTGTGTAGTTGATGGACAAACGGGGAAATGCAGCAGTTCTATGAAAGAGAAGAATGAGTGAGTGTTTCTGACTCCTCCTCCATCCAGATCACTTCTGACAGACATTTTAAAGTTTGTTGGGTATGGGGGCGGAGCAGGGGGTGTGGCTACCTCACCTTGTTGGGAATGGGGTCGGAGCAGGGGGTGTGGCTACCTCACCTTGTTGCATTCATCTCCATCTCATGGTGGGTCTGAACATATGCGGGTTTTATTTCTAAACACTGTGTTTTATGGCGGCATTAAAACTCATCTTCCTCCTGCTGCTGCTCCATTTCTGCTGGCACGCCATTATGGATCAGCTGGGATCGGACACGTGGTGGGTGGGTGGGGTTTATGGAGGCAAGGGAGGTGACTCGGATGCTAAGCCAACAGCCTGGCTGGCTTAGACTCATGAATGTGCAATGGTTCCCAGGACTGGGTGGTGATAGCAGGGGGATGAGGTGGGGGTGGGCGGTGATTATGTACAGAGGCTGGTTTATTTTATCTCACGTGAAATGACACTTAACTGCTAATAAGGCTACTTAATCCTCCAGGTCACGTGATGCAGAGGAAAAGAAATATGGAACCCCAGGCGACTGTGTTGCCGTGTTACTAAGAGACTATTATATCTGTCCCGTAGCCTGAACAATACAATCAATCATGGTAATTTTATTTGATCTTTTTGGCTGCCAACTGTTTACTCTACTGGGATAATAACTTTAATCTTTAGCACACGTTTATTTGCCGGTTTAACAAATATAAAGGCTTTGAGAAGCTGCAATAAAATGTTATTAGGCTAAATAAATCAAGGTTATGGTTTAGGATCGGCTTTCCAATCTAATATGTGCCAGGGGCAACATTTTTTATTTTAATAAAGGAGAAGTTAAAAGAAATGACAGACTGGGGCGGACAAAACGCATTCAGTAACAGATGAAGCAGCAGCGTATTGATATATTGGTCAAACTGGGTATTATTTAACGGCAAAATATCTGTTTTTATTCCTTGTTTTGTACATTTCCCCCTAGTTATGTTATAGCTAAACCCCCAACAACAGTCCGTTATACTTGCACTATTCTATACCTCGTAATATGCAGTGTTCAGCTTGGGGTTTCTGTCTACATGTTGGGTGTGGGTATGTGGAGAAATGTAAGTAATTGCGCCTCCAGTCGTGTGAGGAATAATCTCATTTGGATAATGATGCTAGTCGTCAGATTGGCCTGTTCTGTCAATATTGTGTGGGGCCGGGAATCAAAGCGACATATTTAGCGCAATTTACAACTCCGAGGCTCATCTGACGCCACTTTATTAAGCGCTACCCATATTTTTCCCTGGAACTTGTTATGATTCACATCATTTCAGCGTTCAAACGCTGAACTGACAATGATTATCGAGCGTTAAAGTAGGCTTTCGTACCGGAGCTTAATGGAGTCTGACGGAGGGGCAGGCTCTGAACCGTAATTAACTGGGGTTGTAAATGAGATGCGCTGCTTGTTGGAAGCTAATCGCCTTGTATTTATTAAAGCGAAAGGGGAGGGATTGCTCCTTCCAGGCAAATATAATGCAATTAACAGTCCTGTGTCGCGCCAGGGCAAAATCCTGACGACGCGAGAGGTTGGCCTGTTTCCCAGCGACACCGTGAAGCCCTGCCCCTGCGTAAGTATGCATAATGAATAGCTTCGGTGGTGTTTTGTTTGTATTTAGCAGGCTGATTGTTAACGTATGAGTATTAGGCTAATGACATGCTAATAATATGCAAATTGAATGCTAATGACATGTTAATTAATAGTCGATAAGCGCTTTGCTATTGCTGCGTTTGTGATGACACAAAATCAGCGTGGATCAGATCTGTTACACCGGTCAGAATTAATACCTAGCTGTGTGCTTGCATTATAAAACCAGTGTGTAACTTTATGATCTATTGTATTATTCATTGGTATATATAATAAGCTGTTTATGATTATGCAATACTATTGCCGCGTTATCTAATGTTATCAATCATGCAACAAGTTGTATTTGGTCCAGTGGAAATTTTTACAGCAGTCTTTTTTTTCAGGTCCCCAAACCAGTTGACTATTCCTCCCAGCTCTGGTAAGAATGGCAAGCTCCAGTGTTTTGTTCAGTTTTTAAATTAAGTTAAAGTCACAGCACCGATGATAGATGATGCATCACTAGACCACTTGTCTGAATGGTTTATGGATGTGTAGCCTGTAGCAGAGAAGCAATAATTGGTTAGTGTTAATTACTGTAAATAGTGGCCATTCACACTTTAAATGTGCTGTAATATCTCCCAAGAATTTTATGAGAATGATCAAAATTTATTACTGCTGCTTCTGTTGTTATTTTTTAAGTGGGATTTCCCAAATTTAGTGTTAAAACCAGAACTCGCATCCAATTTTATCGACGAATTCTGACCTTATTTTTCAAGCACATTTCCAAATATAACTAACAGAGCTTTTGAAATCCCCATGGGCCTCATTGGCTCAGTGACAGCACCACCTGCTGGACAAAAGCTGAGCAGCTTTACCGTGTGTGTGTGTGTGTGTGTGTGTGTGTTGTGTGTGTGTGTGTGTGCGTGGCTCAGAGGGAAGGGGAAGGTGTAATGGTGTTTTTAACTCCCTCTGGCGCTCTGAACGGCTTTGTGCAGGTTCGCAGGGCCCATGGAGAGGCACCACGCCGAAAGGGAGCTGATTGAGAGAGAGAACAGCACCTACCTGGTCCGTCACAGGAGGCGTGAATGCAGCGAGTTCGCTCTCAGCATCAAGTACGGCAGACCGTGATGTGTGTGTGTGTGTGCGTGTGCGTGTGTGCCTACGTGGTGTGCTTGAAATCTGCATCACTGACTATGACTTTGCATGACTTTGCATAAGTGTGTCTTTGATTCCGTTATTACCTGTGAACCAGGTGGAGAACGTTGGGCCTCAGCAGGAAAATGGGCCACAGCTATGCGCTCCACGCTGGGCTGCTGGGTGTACGCGCCTCGCTCACATCTGAATGGCACGCACGGATACTGCTGCTCCCCCACACTATGTGTGTGGTACACACCTGATTTCCTGACTGTATGCACACACACTTTATCCGCTGATGGTGTGTGTGGTTCAAACGTGATTCCCCTGATGGTGTGTTTGGAACAGGAGCGGTTCCTTAATGGCACATTTGGCACATATTCCATATCGGTGTGTGTACGTCACCATGAGTCAAGCAGACGCCACATCTGTGGTTTCGGTTCTTTTTGTCTCTGTTCGTTTAGTCTCGTTTGGGTTTGGTTGCGTTCCAGTTGTTGGGTGTGTTCATCCTTCGTGAATGTGTGGATGAAGAGTAAGTGAATTAACACTCAGACCAAACAAACCGCAGCCAACAAACACACAGGAGATCAGCAGTTGATTGTTAAAGCACATGAGTGCCTGGGTCTGCACTGAAAACACAAGACAACGTATGAAGCGTCTTCCTCTTCCTCTTCACACTGTTCCTGTGCCGGTTGGCCCCTCGTGAAGCGTGATGAACAGGATCGAACAGGCTACATTTTGGTGCCATGGTAACGCACATTCTCAGTGACGGGCTTCTAACCACTTGAATTGTGGGACGTTAAGCAGTCCTGGATAATCAAACAAAAGCAGCAGGTGTCTAGACAAATCCTGGATTTTTCCTACAATTGGCATAAACTGCTTGTTTTTTTTTTTTTATAGCATTTAGCTGACCTTTTTGTCCAAGGTGACTTGCAAATATGACTGGATACATTTTGTGCAGCTGCGGTTTGAGGGTCTTGCTGAGGGGCCCGACAGAGGCAACTTGGCAGTGGTAGAGCTTGAACTGGCAACCTTATAATGACTAGTCAAGTACCATAACATCTGAGCTACCACTGTTTTGGGCCACTGTGTAGTTGGACCAATTGGCAATGGTATAATGGAACCATTGTGTTATTTTATTTGTGCATGTTGGTACAGTTAAATGAGGGACTGCGGTCCAGTCCTGCGGACCACTGTTCTAGATTATTCTCCATTGGAAGTGGAGAATGATTTCATAGGTGTGGGTTGGTATTATTTGGTATCAAGAAAATTCAGAGTGCTATGATGGACAGGGTTTCTTGAATAAGATCACAGACATTGTCATGATGTGCTGAGTATAAGTAATGTGAACCTGTTCTCTGTTCTGTGAAGGTACAACAATGAGGTGAAACACATCAAGATCCTCACCAAGGACGGCTGCTTCTACATAGCCGAGAACAGGACGTTCAGGACCGTGCTGGTGAGCAGGCCGGCCTCTCGCCACCGCGTTCTCAGCGTAAACAACACACTCTAGTAATCAGGAGCTGCACGCAGTCATCAGTGCTGCCGCTGTGTTTGACATTTAAGGAGATCACCGAGTGCAGCTTGCGTCCAGCGTTGTGAAACAAGGATCTCCACATCCTGGAGCCTTAAACTAGCACTCTGTCTTTGTGGTGACGCTTACCTTTATCGTTCTGTACAAAATGCATCATCTCTAGTATATAATGCATCATCTCACCTATTTAATGCTTCAATTATTACTGCATCAATGCCCAAATAGTAATTTTACACAGTACCGTGTACATATTCAGTGTTCATGTTTTATACCTTTATTGTATATCTCCATTATCTGGCAAATACAACTGAGTCAGATTCTGAGTTTGGAAGACCACATATCTGAGCTTAACAATCATGCCCGATTCCCGAGCCCTCCTCAGAACCATGCTGGACTGAACCTGAAGCTTTCTGTTGACAGCGCTGTGCCGGGATCGACTTCAGCTGCCATAGGTCAGTGTGCTAACACCGTCCTTTCCCTGAGCAGGACCTGGTGGAGTTCTACAAGCTCCACTCCCTGAAGGAGGGGTTCCGGAGCCTGGACACCATGCTCAAAGTGCCCTACAGGCAGCCTGGATCTGTCCGCAGAACAAGCAAGAGCACGAGTGAGTAAAGCACTTTGCAAACTTGTTTTTAAAGAGTGTAATATAAATAAAATATTAGTAATAATAAATTTTTTTTTTTATTATTATTATTTCCATCATAAGTGTGTTTTAAAGCATATCCTACACGGGTACCAGGGTACCCGCGGGTCCTTAAAATGTCTTAAAATGTCTTAAATTTAGTTTTCCATATTCAAGGCCTAAAAATGTCTTAAAATGTCTGGAATTTTATGAGGGGAGGCATTAAATTATTATAAGTGTGTGTTGTTCAGTTGTTCTGGCGCGATGTGAACTTTGCCGAATCTAGC